>NC_087203.1:4454181-4698844 GCF_015104395.2 Macrobrachium nipponense
CGGCTGATGATCTTTTCCTTTAAGGTTTTCAGGTTTTATTTTTTATTTTTTTTTCCTCTTTACTTTAACCCTCTTACACTACCGACTTGACGTATTTTACGTCGACTCACAAAGTTTTTTTAAAATTCGCGGGAAAATACTTATAGGCCTACCAGCCTAAAACTTTTGAATCACGCGCCTTGGGGGATGCTGGGTAGTTCACGGATCAAGGTGTTGTTTTGTTTATAATCATTACGAAGGAGCGCAAGCGTGAATTTCTTTCTTGCCGCACTAAAAAGTATATGCGACACATCTCGGAAATTATTTAGTCACTTTGACATAATTTTTGTACCATTGTAAATTAGCCATTACATGAAGTATTATATATATATATATATGAAAATAAAAAGTGCGCATTTTTTATGTAAAAAATGTAACTTTGACTCTACCGAAATGGTAGAAAAACACAATTGTAAGCTAAAACTCTTATATCTTAGTAATATTCAATCATTTACCTTTATTTTGCAATTAATTGGAAGTCTCTAGCACAATATTTCGATTTATGGTGAATTTATGAAAAAAACTTTTTCCTTACGTCCGCGCAGTAAACTCTTCCGAAAAAAATCATACATGCGATTGTGGTAATGTTTGCACCATTTTTAAAATTAGCCGTTATATAAAGTTTTAAAGTTTTATATGGAAATGTGCGCAATTTCATGCACAAAAAAATACAACTAAAACAACCCATGGTTGTAGCTTTTATCAGTTTTGAGATATTTTCATATAAATAACTATAATTGCCAAAATTTCAACCTTCGGTCAACTTTGACTCTACCGAAATGGTCGAAAAACGCAATTGTAAGCTAAAACGCTTATATTCTAGTAATATTCAAGCACTACCTTCATTTTGCAACAAATTGGAAGTCTCTAGCACAATATTTCGATTTATGGTGAATTTATGAAAAAAATAACATTTTCTTTACGTCCGTGCTGTAACTCTTCCGAAAAAATCATACGTGCGATTGTGGTAATGTTTGCACCATTTTAATTAGCTGTTACAATAAAGTTTTATATATGAAAATGTGCGCAATTTCATGTAGAATACCACTAAAAATAATTGAAGGTTTGTAGCTTTTCTCATTTTTGAAATATTTGCATATAAATCACGATAAACAGAAAAAAAAAACCACGTTCTGTCAAAACATTGACTCTACCGAAATGGTCGAAAAACGCAATTGTAAGCTTAAAACTCTTACATTCTAGTAATATTCAGTCATTTATCTTCATCTTGAAACAAATTCGAAGTCTCTAGCAAAATATTTAGATTTATGGTGAATTTAAAAAAAAATCTTTCCTTCCCTCCGCCGCGCGGATTCTCCGCCACAAATCTCCGAAATGCGTACGTACCATTCTCGGAATATTTGCTCCGTTTCGTATTAGGCATTTCATAGAGTTTTATATATGAAAATGTGCGCAATTTCATGTAGAATAAAACGAAAAATATTTGAAGGTTGTAGCTTTTCTTATTTCCAAAATAATTGCATATAAAAAATATATATATAAAAAAATTCGACATTCGGTCAACTTTAACTCTTCCAGATATGGTCGAAAACTGCAATTGTAAGCTAATACTCTTACATTATAGTAATATTCAATCATTTGTCTTCATTTTGAAAGAAATTGGAAGTCTCTAGGACAATATTTAGATTTATGTGAATTTTTGATAAAATATTTATGTACGCGCGTTGACGAATTCATGCTATTATTTTGTGATAATTACTTTTCTGTGTTGCTTTTATCGTTTTACAATGTGTTATATACCAAAATGATCGCAATTTAGTGTACATTACAACGAAAAAAAAGTAACTTGTTACCTTTAACCGTTTTGCGCACAGCGCGATTTGAATACAATTATATATGAAATTTCGTTTTTGCGGTATCATATATCGCATTATTTATATATGATAATGATAATTTTTTTCATTTCTGATGGTTGCATACTAACCTTCAGCCAATGACAAAAAAAGGAGCCAAAAATGAACTCTTAATCTTGAAAACTAAGCGCGCTGGATTTTTTGAAAAAAATATTTTTCCGCTTCCGCGCTCACTCTGAAACACCTCCGGCACACGGGAGACAAATTTTTTTTTACCACTTCGGCGTAAGAGGGTTAATCTTTATGATATTGATAAATAAAGATTCGAGTACCCTTGGCCCCTTTGATGGTAGTGAATCTGCATAATTAATGACTGCTGGAACCTCCCCTGACAACCTTCGTCTGGAAAAATTAAAAAAAAAAACCTTCCAGTGTAATTACACTGAAACCCTATGCTCCAGTACAGAGTAAAGGGAAATTGAGCAGAAAGATGGCTGTATGAAATTGGGCCTGGAATATTTGAAAATTCTTATGATAAATATTTGACTTTTAATCTGGAAGAATCTAGTTGTGATATTTTTAATGTTTATCGAGATATTGGGAAGTGTTGTGGCCAAGAGCCTAAGATTTTTTATGAAGGTCGAGGAAAGCTGACAATGGAATCTGGCTCAGCAAAAGAAACTGAAAAACTATAAACATATCACACCTTGGAGGAGTCAATGTAGAATGTGCAGTACATGCTTTTTGGAATTACCTCATGGGAATGATATATGCACCCCAACTGATGACATACTCCAAAGAAAAAATAGAAGAATTAAAAGATCAAGGGGTAATAAGAATTGAACGAATGAAGAAGGTAAATGGAGACTTTGTCCCACTTCCCAGTTTAATTATTACATTCAATTCTACTCTATTGCCTACTATAGTAAAAGCAGCCTGGCTACGTTTCAAGATTAAACAATATATCCCAAGACCAAGGAGATGTTTCCATTGTCAAGAATTCGGACATATGTTAGGGTCCTATAGACAGAAACTGCAAGGCAAGCCTGCTACTTTTGTCAAATGCAGTGAACTAGAGCATTGCATATGTAATAAACAAGCCAGGTGTATATATTGTGGAGACAATCATATATGTTACATAAAGAGGGGGATTTGCTATGATATATTTTAGATATTATATGATGTGATATGCTAAGATATTTCTTAGAATGTGGAGAATCATCATTTAATGGAGACAGTGTTTTCGAGTGACGAGGTTAGGAATGCTGACATGTGATCAAGATTGCTGTCTTAGCAAATTAGTGCCTCATCCTGTCGCTATGAGAACTGTATGTAGAGGTGACTGAAACTGGACTCAAGCAGTTTATAGACGTGAACATTGAGTGTGAGTTCGTACATATGTGCGCACTTTTCCCCCTACATATTATGAGAATGTAGGCTTATCATGGGGAATAGATCATCAGAGAGGCGGCAGAGCCAGGATGGCTTCTGCAATGTGTTTTTATATAGTGATAGTGCAACTGTGCTGAATGGGTAAGCCTTTTCTTTATTTTGGCCAAAGTGTGGCTGGATTGTATTTGAATATTTATTTCAGAGATGTTTTGTTTCATATGATCTTTGATTATGCTCTTATGCGTACCGGAGTGTTCTCCTGTCTTCTAACAGGCAATTCTGGAAAGGGGAATTGTTCTGGAGAAGAGTGGAATTGTTCTAGAGAAATGGGAACTGAATTAATTACTATGGTGTACTGACTGTGTTGACTGTACCTAGTTAAGTTAAGTATATCTTAGTTTTACCAGACCACTAAGCTGATTAACAGCTCTCCTAGGGCTGGTCCGAAGGATTAGATATATTTCTACGTGACTAGGAACCAATTGGTTACCTAGCAATGGGACCTACAGCTTAATGTGGGATCCGAACCACACTGAATCGAGAAATGAATTTCTATCACCAGAAATAAATTCCTTTGGTTCTTGCGGTGCTGAGCCAAGAATCGAACTTCGGACCACCGAATGCTCTCGGCCAACGCGCGAAACTGACTGTGCCTAGTGTTATAGCTAAACTAATGTTGGTGTTTGATAAATTACCGAGGGTTATCCAAGTTATTTGGGCTTCTGAGTTTAACATTTCATTTAATCATTCTGTTAAGAATCTGAGTTATTCAGTTAATACATTGCTTTTAAATAAATGCAGATTTTTGTAATTCACGACTCTGATTTGGTGACCTTAGATAATGGAGGGGAGGTGTATCGAGAGAGAGAGAGAGAGAGCTATTGGGTATAGAGAGAGAGAGAATGTGTTACCAATTGCCTTTGGCCGCTCTTGGTCCATCACTACCTTTTAAAAATATGATAACGAGATTTATCATCTCGTTATATATATCATCACTTAATTATGATGTATGCATCATGGAAAAAGAAATTCAAACTTTAAGAGTAACCAAACGTATCACATTTAGGGAGGCAAAAGAGAGTATTGAATCAGTACATTAGTACAGGAATATCCTTCTCCAGTGTTGCTGCCAACCGAAGAATAAATATAAATGTTACCAAGGATAATTTAAATAAAAAACCAGTGACGACCTGTACTCGTGCTTCTTTGGAGGCAGCGCCAATTGTTGCTGGCGCTCCTTCCTCTTTGGAGGCTGCGCCTGTGATTTCTGGTGTTCCTGCCTCTGAAGGCTGCACCAGTAATTTCTGGTGCTCCTGCCTCTTCGGAGGCTGCACCCGTGATTTCTGGTGCTCCTGCCTCTTCGGAGGCTGTGCCAGTGATTTCTGGTGCTCCTGTATCTTCAGAGGTGGTGCCAGTTGATTCTGGCACTCCCACCTCTTTGGAGGCAGTGCCAGCAGTTTCTGGCACTCTTGCTTCTATGGAGGCAGTGCCAGTGGTTTCTGGCACTCTTGCTTCTATGGAAGCAGCCAGTGATTTCTAGAACTCCTGCCTCTGTGGAGGCTGGAGTTCTAGAAATCACTGGCTGCCAGTGTACCTGGCACTCCCACCTCTCTGATGCTTGGAGGATGCATCAATGTTCGATCCTCACAACCCTCCTCAGGCGGCATCAGCTTTGCCTTGTGTTCCTGAGAGTGATAACCCTCTAAAAAGGAAGGCAGCATTAAACAATCAGTCTCCTTTCAGAAAAAAAGAGTAAAGTAGTAAGCTGAAAGCTCTTAAAAGAGGCTCTAATTTAACAGCCTCAAAAGGGAAGTAGAATTCATGAATTTTCTCCAGTGGACTTGTCAGGGATTAGGAGCTAAATGGAAAGAATTAAGGCTGCTCATATCAGAAGTGTCTCCTGTTTGTATAGCTCTGCAGGAGACCATGATTGGTAATAATATGTGCCCCAGCCCACGAGAGTATACATCCTATCACTCCACCTATAATTTAATATTAGCAGCTATGGTGATGTTGCTTTGTATGTTCGAAATGACACCCCAAAAAATCCCATTAGTTTCCAATCAGCATTGCAAGTGATAGGTGTGCAGATCAATTTGCAAAGAAAATATACAGTATGCTCTGTCTATCTACCAATTAACGAAGTCTTCCCCATCAATGAATTTAAATCTCTTATTCAACGGTTACCATGTCCTTTTGTTATTTTGGGAGATATGAATAGCAGAAACCCTCTTTGGGGTGACATCGTCACCAATCAAAGAGGAAGGTGCTTAGGTTCCATCATAGAAGATGAAAATGTGGGGATCCTCAACTCTGGGGAGTCTACACATTTTCATGTTCAAACAGGCACGTTATCAGCAATTGATTTATCTCTATGTAGTGATGACTGCCTTATTAACTTTAATTGGAGAGCTATAAATGATACATTTACCAGTGACTATTTCCCAATAGTGGTGAGTGTAGCATCAAGCCCTTTATCTTCAATGCTACTTAAATGGAACAATGGTAAAACTGATTGGGCAAACATTCCAGGAGCACAGCTCAATAGATGACTGCTGATGACTTTCCCTGTGTTGATGATGCTCTTGACTTTTTGAATACAATAGTGTTCTTGGCTGGTCTTCAGTCTATACCTAGGACATGGGGATATTTATCCGCCGGCCAGTTCCCTGGTGGACTCGTAAATGCCAGGAAACTCGCAGAACTATGAAATCTGCTTTCACCAGATACCGCAGACAAAAATGTGAATATTGCCATGTCAAATTTCAAAAAGCAAGAGCTCATTTTCGCATGGAAATAAAAAAAACACGTAAAGAATCTTGGACGATCTTCATATCTTCACTAAATTCGAAAACTCCTCTAACTCTAGTTTGGAAGAGTTAGAAAAATAGCAGGCAAGTTCACTCCTTGTCAACCTCCAGTTATCAAGATGAAGGGTTGTGAGGTAGCAGACCCCCAGTTAGTGACAAATGAGTTTGCTAATCATTTTGCTAATGTTGAAAAGAAAAATTATGATAGACCCTATTCAACTCAAAGATGGATAATGGAACAGGTCGAAATTGATTTTAGTACATTAAGACATGAGCAATACAATGCTACTTTTACTATGAGAGAATTTGTATCGGCCTTGAATAAATGTAATGAATCAGCTCCTGGACTGGATGATATAACATTCAATGATCAAGCATACCCCTGAAAATACCATACTTTTCATATTAAGCCGTATTAACAGAATTTACCGAGAACATATCTTCCCCTACAACGCATTGCTCACCCATAACAATTCCTTTGTTAAAATTTTACTGTATTATTAAAACATTTACATTCACATATTACATTTTTACATTTTGCAGACATTTAAATTTACACATTTTTCTCCCTTTTTTCTATATTCACCTTTACATGGCTTTTTCACCCATAACAATTTCTTTGGATAAAATTTTACATATTGTTATAACATTTACTTGTTTCTACAGGATATACAAACCCTCGGTCCTTTACAATAGGACTACGTATGCTTAAGGCGAAGCTGGACCAGCCGCTGAATTCTTAACAAGGCAGTTAGGTAGTTATCTGCCGGTCTGATCGTTGGTAGTCCCTCCGACTGGATGTAGACATTCCAGTTTGCTTTTGGTCGCTGTCGTGGGTAGACATGTTTCTCCATCGCTTTCTGCAGGACTGTTTGATGCTGTTTTCTTCTAATCCTGGTGGGATTTTTCTTTGTTGTTTCTTATTGTGGATTATTATTGTTGTTGCAATAATGTGTTTGTGATAGTATACTGAAGGCAAACCCATATATTGCAACTGCCTTTATACATTTTTGTTGTTGTGATATTGTGTTACGATAACGAATCATGCAATCTGTATAACCTTGTACCTGCCCCCCCCCCCCCCCCACCCAATGGGGGTACGAGATGTGGCATGTCCGTGTCTTTTCTTGTGTTTTCTATCTTTACACCCTCGCCCGTCATTGCCAGGAGCGTAAATGTAGTGTTTTTCCTCACGCTTTTGCCCATAGTCACCAGGAGTGTGAGCGTATCTATTGGCATACACTCATATTTCTTTTTCTTTATGTTGTGGATAAAATGCAGATTACTTCAATTGTGATTTTGTGCGTGTCTATCTTCATGCCCTTGCTCATCGTCGCCGGGAGCGTGAGTGTGATTTTTATTTAGCATATTAATACGACTACATTCAGACTTGTATTTGATATGCATGTGGTGAGTGAATTTTGATTAAAGGAAAACCTGTTAGAGGATAGACCCCAGTCCTGATACCAGCGCTGCTCTCCCCCCATCTTGTTCTTCCCTGGGACTTGTGACTCGGTGGCAGTGCAGCTCACTTCAACAAGATCCGGTTGATTGCCTCTTCCCCCCCCCCCCCCCCCCCCCCCCCCTTCTTACATGGGCAGTGGACATCAACTGCTGATGAGCAGTTCTCAATGCCGCACTGCCAGGTGTATGGTTGCAAGACTCGCTTCTGCCAGTGCTGCTCCTGCCAGTTCTGGGTTCCTGCCACACTGCCAGGTGTGTAATTGCAGGACCCACATCATCCAGTGTGGCTCCTGTTTCCTTTTTCCAGACCGGCTCCCACTCACGGACCTGTTCCTGGCATTGCTGCTGCTTCCACCTCTAGGCTATAGGATGGTTCTGACTATGATCCCGCGGAGGCTGTCGAGGATGGGGTCGAAGACAGAGATGACATCGCCTTTCTGGATCTCCTCTTCATCTGTTTCCTTGTCATTGTCATCGTCATCTGCCTTCTCCTCTCCCTCCCCTTCGAAGGTGGGAGACTGCAAAGCGGATGATGGCACAAGACTCGGGAGCCTCCTCCCCACCCCCCCCCTCCCCGAGAGGTCTCGTACAAGACTTTGAGGGTTCTGCATTCCTCCTTCTGGAGGAAAGCGGCTGGCTCTGTCGTTGGCTCTCCCACTCCCTTGGAAGCGGGAACAGGGACTCTGCCTCTAGGGGTACGAGACTCGGGAGCTTTCCCCCCAGAGAGATCTCGTACGAGGCTTTGAGGGGAGCGGGAACGGAGATTCTATCTCTAGGGGCACGAGACTCAGGAGCCTCTGGAGCTCGGATGATGTTCTGTTCTCCAGCCCCGAGTTCCAAGGGCACCCCCTACAAAACCGGGTCCGTTTCAAGATCTTGTTTGCGAGATTCCTCAGATGTGCTAACCTCCAAGGGAAGTAGCACATCCACTGCCGAGACATGGCTTCAGTTTCACATCGTGCACCCAGCAATGTCCGAACCTAGTTCGTTGTGGGCCTATAGCGTTGCAATTGCCCATGGGATAGAAACAACAGTACAGGCTATTGTGGGGGGGGGGGTTCCCCTTCAACATCTTTATTGACGTTGCAAGTTCTCGCCAGGTAGTGTTTCGTCCGTGCAAGCAGCAGCGCTACTCTTACGGCATCTCTACTTACTAGCGCTGCTACCAGTCCTGTAGTCACAGTACTTCTGCAGCATGGTGAGAACAATCGTGACAGAGTTTGTTGCAAGTCTCCAGGGAGGCAGCCGCATGTCAACGAGCAGCTGCTGCTTGTATGACAATGGCACCTACCAGCGCGGGGAGAACACCATGTTCTTCTCGAGAGCTCGCATCGCCTGTACAGTTGTGCTCTCCTGAACTCACACACTTGTCACCACCGTAGGTTGGTGCAAGGGCTTGGCTCACTCCCCAGGCAGCAGCACTGCTAAGGGGAGTGAAGGTATACGATTCAACTCTTGTAGTTCATTTATCGCCATTGTCATCGTCATCCCAGTACATCGTATCATTTCTGGAGAAGGTTTCAAAGAAGTTTGGGAGTAAGAGAGCTAGGAAGGTGTCACCGTCTCCCTCTTCAGATTCACAACCTAAAAAGAAGGTCGTCTCTCCCCCCTCCTCAGAAGTCTCGTGCCAAAACTTACAAGGGTCTGCACTCCTCCCCTAGGAAGACCCTCTCCTTCAGGAAAGTGAACTGAGGCTCCGCCTTCAGAGGCCAGAGCCTCTGCAGCCTCTGGAGAACGAACCACGGTTCGCACTCCAACTTGAGCTTCGGCAGCCTCTGGAGAACAAACCACAGTTCGCACTCCAACTCCAAGTTTTGATGGCACTGCCGGAGGAACCAGAACCATGTCAGTGTCTCGTTCACGAGTAACTCCAAGTGTGCTGCCTTCCAAAGGGGGGAGCACATCCACCGATGGTGGCACGAAACGAGTGAAGGGATGGAGCCGCGACTCGAACCCTCCTGCAAAGACCAAGACTGGTACTTCGTCAGGAGCCATGACCGTTGCACCTTCCAATGTCAGAAAGAGCAATGGAAGAGACGAACAAGAGGTCCCCTGTTCAGTCCTTTTCATCAGGGGCTTTGGCCCCAAAGAGCACTGGGACATGTCATGAGGGGGATGCACGTTCTCGAATCCTTTTGGGGTTCGTGAGTTGGTGCATGATCTACCTGGATGGGGAGCAGTGCTCTTGACTGCAGGAGCCCAGTGCTACTGCAAGTCTCTCTACCAGTCCTGCTAACACAAGGTCCCGTAGAAGCCCGTCGACAACCAGGTAATTGGGACCCGGTTTACCTGGGTCCAGGTGTGTCTTTGCATACCTGACGAGCGAGAGAATCTCTCTCAACAGGAAATCGTGGCACTGCAGAGTACCGTATTGGTAGCCCTTCAGGCAGTCTCCTACCGAGACTTGTGATTTGTCACAAGTGACTAGGGTCGCTGCTTCCTTTTCAGACTGTGTTGGAATCTTGTTCGCGAGAATCTCTGAATGTACAACCTCTTAAGGGAGGACATACATCCACATCCAATGAGGAATTCTGTCCTTTCCATGGCAGTGACACGGTGCGAGAGCAGGACTCGAACTAGGACTCAGTCCCACCTGTGAAGAATCTGGATTCTTACAGGGGTTAGGGACTTTGTCGCTATTCCTTGAGGCAAGACACCCGGAGATATGCTTCATTTGTTTACAAAGAATCTCCTATTGGATCTAGATTTCAGCCAGACCATTTTTCCAATGGTGGCATTAGGAATATACAGATTGACAGATATGTCCATGTCATTTGATTCAATCAACTAAACCTGGCAAACCTTAATCTTTGCTGTGGCAAAATGAGAGAAAGTAATTCTCAGAGTTATAAAGAACAGCCCCTTATGATATCCTTTGGTGGAATTGCAAAGATCTAAGAACTTGAGCGCAACTGATTCAGGTATACCAGACATTGGTACTGAGGAGAGAAAGTTGGTAATAAATCCTTTAGTCTTGGATTAAATGGTGAAATTTACAAATATGCATCTCTACTGATGATCACACTCACAGGGGTACTGCAAAGATTGTTCATAATTCTCTAGAGTATACTCTCTCATAACACACACTAATTGACAGTCTGTAGCAACAATAAAAACCATAATCATATGCTCTCTTTACCTTCCACCTACATATGATTTCATGAAAAATTGTATTTGAAATCTTGTCAACAACTCCATTACCAATTCTTAATTTTAAGTGATTTTAATGCCTGTAAATCTCCACGGGATAGAAATATTTTGGACAACAAAGAAACTATTTACTGATATATTTAATACTCATGCTATATCATTTTTTAATAATAGATCCATTTCTTCTCACAACCATTCATAGCATCATCCTCAGCTACCAACTCTATTTCCTTCCCCTTCCTAGGAAGTCACCACCATCAGCACACTTCATATGGGTTTCTGTAGCCATTAGTAAAGGGCCTTTGTAATGTCCTCTGTCCCTTAGCAACAATTTACCTCTTTACCTCCATTCCTGCTTTCTATCAGAAGTTGATCTTTTTTTCCCAAACAGAGAGTAGAGTACTTAGGTATGCTGATTACAGCAGCAGCAAGACTGTCAGTAGGATCCTTGCACTGTTAGATTCAGGGAGATTGCAGTTCCAGTTGTGCCAGAAACAATCCACTCAGCAGTTGCAGTTACTCTAGATTATCTGTAATTCTTAGAGAATCCAGTCCCTGGGGGATCTTCTCCCCACGCCCAGTTTAGGGTCTCGAGAAGTTCAGATCTTCAGGAATAGAGGCTAGCTGGACAGCAGAAACCTCAGTGGGAGTGCCACTAGGCATTCTCCCTCACAGATGCCTTCGTATTTGAATGCATCCAACACGGAGTGGGGCACATACCTAGACTGTACACTTGAGGTTAGCCTCACTCAAAGCTGGTGACCTACACTTGAAGTTAGCCTCACTTAATGTTGGTGACCAAGTTCAATTTTGGTTTTCTGATTGTACTGGTACACCAGCTCATCCATCAAAGACAGGTATAAAAAGGTCAGAGTAGTCTTTTACACCTGTATGGTAGGGAAGTTGTTTAATATCCCAGGTTCAAGACTCAGACCTATTTGCCAATCAGCGCAACTTGGAGCTCTGAGGTTTATTTGTCTCCACTATGGATTGGCTGTATTCAAGGAGGACATCTTTCGATAAAAGTAGGATAGTTCCATCCTTACATCTTTTTGACATTCCATCAAGGTAATCAACAAGGTATTGATCCTCTTTTTTATGGTGGACCCTATGTGTTCCCGCCAAGCAATATCCCAATTCTTTAGTACAACCCTCAGTTCAGCCACTCATAGAGAGGTATCTTCAGGTGGTGAGCACTGGCACTTACACCTGAAGGGTATCCACCATCTCCCCAATGAGAGGTTTCTCGCCCCAGATTATACAAGAGATTTTGGTTACATTCTTTTCCTAAATAATTGTCTACTAAAGAGGAATTGTCTTCATTTGCGAGTGTCGAGACTGACTCAACACAGGGTTCTCTCTAGTCAGAGCTCTGTTCCAGCATTTTCTCATTCATCTTTACTGTCCCAGCTGTTGATGGCACAGGTCATCCTTAGGTCATGGATGTAGAAAATTTTTATACTCCCGAGAGACTTTCAACAGTCCTTCCCTTCAGTGGAACTCAGACTTCTAGAAGGGCATGAGTCATAGTGTGTAGATATCTTTTCAAGAGTCATCAGAAAAGATTTGCCTCTTGAGACTGTTTTTGTCAGCCCTGACATTGGTGTAACATAAGCAAGTTATCTGGCATTCAGGAGGACAGAAGTCTTGTCTTATTTGAAATCATGTCTTATTTGAAATCATTCTGAATTTTTTAACAAAATTTAGAACTGTCAGTTACGTCAGTTTGAATCCTCATTATTTGATCAAGTTGGACTTTCCAGTAGTGATCCACACAAAATACAATTGGGTTCATTTGGGTGGCAGTACTATCTTAAGGGAACTCAACACCTCAAACTTGAATGTTGCTAACTCTTTGGTTAGTGGTAACAGTGTTGAGAAAGGTATCTGAGAACACTAGTATAGTATTTTCTGGCTCTGTGAGTCAATCTATGGGCGTTGTCTCTCTCAGTGTGGAAGATGAGCCTCAGCCCAGATGAGAGCTCATGATACCATGGGTATCACCCTGTTCTTAGCTCTCAGTAGGAACCTGTCGGCTTTTCAGGTATTATGTGTGGAGAGGTGATCTTGTCTGATATCCACACCATGTTTTACCTGCAGAATGTTGCCCATTGGCCTTGGACACCTTCCTATGGCTGGTGGTGGCTGCTCAATGGGTTGCATAATGAGTCCAGCTTCCTTTGGGACATGAAACACGTCATCTAGGTATCCAGTTGGCAGTAGACAGGATAGGAATAACTGGTTCTCCTTTCTCTCTCTCAGTCTCTCTCTCTTCTTTCCTCTCCAGTAAATGGAGTGTCAAGAGTGCAGGTTAGCTGTCTTACTGGACACCAGTCTTTTCATTGGTCATGAAGGGGAGAGGAAGATAGACAGTAAAGAAAAAAATCACTGATTATATTAGCCTGTTTGTCTCCACCACTTCAGTCTGCATTCTTACAACCTGATTGAGTAATTGTATACAGACACATTATGTACTCATTGGTCCAGAAGTCTAGTAACAAGATGCTAGAGGTGTGGGGTCCCTTCATCTGCTCCTATCATTCTAGGTTATTTGAACCTAGAAGTCAGTTCAGTGAATTCCCAGATTTCTTCCCACCAATGGGTAAGACTCCAATGTAAAAAAAAAAAAAAAAAAAAAGTTTGTATTTGTGTAGAAACAAATAGAAAACTTTAATTTAAAAGCAATTTGTATTTTTCCTAACATACAAACCTTAAGTTATTACAGGAATGACCCATCTCGGCCAACAGGTGGGTGAGGTTTCCTCCTGCCTGTCACTAGTTAACTACCTAGTCAATAAGTTTCAATGGCTGTTCCAGCTCCCATTCACAAGCTAAACCCCATGTAAAGAACTATGGGATTGTATGTTAGGAAAAATGCATACAGCCTTTAAAATTTGCTATTTTACTATTCAGTGTGCCTAATTCTTTGAACTTATGTCAATGCTGTAAACTATTTGATTTAGTATCTAAAGATCTGAAGGTTGAACATACCGATTTGTGCAGACAGCTCCCATAATGACATCTGAATGACCATTCATGTACTTGGTGAGTGAGTGCATAACAAGGTCTGCACCAAAATGCAATGGTCGCTGGAAATAGGAAGACATAAAAGTGTTGTCTACAACTGTGAAAATATTCTTATGGTTCTTGGCTAAAGCTGTCACAGAAGCAATGTCAACAAGCTTGAGGGTTGGATTTGTAGGAGTTTCAATCCAAATCATTTTGGTATTGGGTTTGATAGCAGCCTTTACTTTATTGACATCAACAGCATCCACAAATGATACCTCGATTCCCATCCTGAAAAAAAAATTTAAGAAATTTAATTTGGATAACTTGGGTGTTGCTTTAAAAGCATCAACAGTATCCACTAATAACTTAATACCCATCCTGAAAAAGAAGGAAATTATTTACTACATTGTAGCTGTGAACCATCATAATACTAGATCCTGTAACAGAAAATTCACCGATATGATCCTGTAACTAAATCAAGAATTTACAAAAAATTATAGTTTCTTATCAGGGTTAAGTATGTTCCTGGGAGAGTATACAACTGCCAATCCTACATTTTCTTCATGGTTAAGCTTCACTTTATGCTAATCATATAGAACAGCTTGGAACAGGTGTTGCTGATCAGCATGGTAGAGCTGGTAAGGAAATCTGTAAAGCTTGTTTCCAGTTAAAAGGTGAAGTAAGCATTTCTGGCAATGAATTGACCAGCAATGAAATATTTCTATAACAGTTGTAGCCATTGTCAGTTAATAAACACATCCAAACACACTGACATAACATTGGATTCTTTCAGTAAACCAGTATATTGTGAGTAAAGTAACAATAAAAACTGGTAATTAATTCCCATGGTAACTGGATGAAATTTAACAATTTTAAAATTAAAAAGATGGTTGAATTAACATTGGCTTTCATTTCATGAAGAAAGTAAATATGATTTCGTTGTTAATGCTAACTTGTTCTATCCCAAAAGAAACTAGAAAAATTCACATCAATGCTCACTTTATAATCCAAGCAGAAAGGTACCTATACCATGGTAAGTAGACTATCCTAGGCAATATAATCACTATCTATTAAACTACCAGAATTGCTAAAAGAAACTTTGAAGTAAACAGTTCACAGATTAGCTGTGAGGAAATCTAAATATATCTGAAAACAAAACTGAAAAAATACTCAAGAAGTGGTTCAGATAGGTAAAGGATACTTAAGGAAGTGACTGATGCAGACACAGTACTACTTTTCTTGTGCTTTTGAGAGTAGTAAACAGTCTTGTTTGCATTTGCTTCAAGAGTCCCGTTATGTATAGTAAACCAACTTTCCTAATCTTGGTTTGTTATGCCACAAACCTGCAGTATTACTTTCACACAGCCTAACTGTGTATGCATATGAGAACTGTCAACCACCATGAGAAGATAGAAGAAGCTTAGGTGGCTCAGTCACTTTTTTCCATTCATTGTTTCTTCTAGCAGTGTGTATCAACAAACATGATAGTAATGAGTTTTAAACAAAATCACAGTTGATTGATAATTACCACTGATGGTGGTGGAACAGCTTTTGTAAATACTTCCCCATTATTTTTTATTACAGTGTAATGTAGCAACTGTTCGTCCTCAAAGGAGTTACTTCTTGGCCAGAATACTGCCTTTAATAGACACAGTGACAAAGTATAAAAGCACTCAGAGTAGGAGGGCTCTATCCCTTGCCTGCAGTGATTACTTGGTTTTCTTTCACCCTTCTGCACAAATGTGGCAACAGTGCACAAACTGACAGAGATCCCCATTAATGTAAGGTCTGCCTTACAAATCACACAGCCCCAACTGTGCTCAGGAAAATGTTCAAAGGCTGTATTCATGGTATATTGCAGTTATCTGCTGAAGAAAGCTAAGTGCCTAGGCTTAAGCTCAAGTAAAAAGTTTGTAGTGTGAAATTTTTCTATTACGCATATTGTTCAAATCTGCCAGCTGGTGTATCCATCAAGGTAGGAATTTTGGATTAGGTTACTACACTATTCCATGCCCTCTGCCTTGCTATCAATTTGGACAATTTTAAAATCTCACTAATTAGGATAATAGAGCTACAGTATTATCTGATATAATACTCCTGGTACTTTAATGCCAAGTCATTAAACAAGTTTCAATTGCTTAAAATCACACTGAATATCATATAGTCAATAATAACTTAAAGTAGCAGTAAAAATCATTAGTGGATGGTTGTTTTCCTATATTTAGATTGTATTTTTGTTTACGAAATAAAACAGAACATTTTTAAGTTTTAACATTTTGGTTACGAAAGGAAAATAGTAGGTGACTTGCAGTTCCCCCCCATGTGTTTAACTTATGGAGTAGTTTTAAACCAAGTACCCCATGTTTATATTTTATCTAAAATTTTAAATAGATTGTGCTACAGAAAATTTCTGTTATCTTTAATATTTTTTTGTTGTTGTTGTGCTGTATGGATCAGAAAATGTGTTTAGGCAGATCTACTCGGAATGAGTATTAGTGCTCTGCTGGAGAGTGATGTCGCAAGTTTTAATAGTCTTAAGAAATCAAGTTTGGCTCCTCCTCGTAATTGAAACTAGTTTTCAATGATACTAGTTACCAATGTAATAATAAGACCATAAAACTCAAATCATTGCATCAGTTAACGATAATTTGAGTTAGAGTACCATCAAATGTAATATGTGTAGTACTGTACTGCCAACTAATTAGGCAAGTTTCAATTGTGTAGAAACATCTCTGGATGTTATTCAGATAGCAGAGGTATACTAGTACTATCTGATATAATATTTATGAATCAGAAATAATCTTGAAATTCAGACTGAACTAACAAGCAGAGACATGCTCAAAGTATAACAACAAAACTTTTAGGTGTTACTTATTTAAAATCAGACATACATACTAGAATATCTCCAAATGTAATACCAGAACATTCTATAGCTGTATTATTATTGTAATACCCTAAGTCATGAGTTGGTTGCTAAACTAGATGTTAAGGTTGCACATTTTTATAACCCATTTCTTATTCCTATATTCATAAGTTTTTCTTGTTCTTTTTTGTTATCATATTAAATTAGTGGAACCTGGGAAATTGACTTTCTTGGTAGGATAGAGACTGCTCTCTTTTATATGCTAATATATTAAATTAGTGAAACCTGGTAAAGTGTCTTCCAATTTAATCATAGTTTACGGAGCTATCATCAATAAAGCAATTATAGTATCATTAAAAGAATGCTACCGTCATTGAGATTCTCTTAACTAGTAGTCACAGCCATGTACGTACTTACAACAAAGCCAGTCCATTTCATGCTGGTGCATGTTCTGCTTATAGGATAGATTCATGTAGCATGCACTTCATAGTGCCTCATGGTTTTTGTCTTTTCATATTAGTACACAGTTGCTAATATGCTGAACCCAAAGGTTATTTTCCCCACTGTATACAGCATAAGGTTTATGCTGTTTGCAAATAGGACAGCATATACCTCCTCCTACATAGCCTTGCTAGTAGTGCAAAGTTTAGTATAGGTAGTTTTAGGAAATGAGTAACATAAGAAACTTGCTCCTGGCAGATAACCATGAAGTAAAGGTTTGATTTACACTATCCCTTGGGTTCAAGGTTTCAGAGAGAGGATAAGGGTGGAAAGTACATCTTCCTTGCAGAGCTCAGGCCAAGGGTACTCCCCTCTGTTTCCCAGCAGATTCCATATCATGGCCAGTATGCCATGTTATTGGAATTGAAGGCCAATATGTCATGATATTGGAATTGAAGATTTCCTTAAATGATTTCCCTGACAGAGCAAGAATTATACAGTGGGATAGATGCCCCATTTCTGGGCCTAACCTGTGTCGTCCCGTGAAATGTTTCTATATCACTCATTTCTAAGGTATAAATATTGCTAAATATTCAAGAGAAAAAGCTATATGGTTATGCCAGAGTTTCCTGGCTCGCTCACTTAATTAAGGGTGTCGATATGTAAACTGGGGCGTGTGAAACCACTATCAGAGGTCCCCTGCCATTTAGTCTCTTCCTTTCTCAATATCCCCCCGCTCTACAGAGGAGCCGTTCCAGGCCATCGACCGCCCGCTACTGCTACTACTAGCGTCTTGCCCGCCATTCCTTTGAAGCACTAAAAACGTTTGCACATGTTGTGTTTTCACGGTGAATTCTTTCCCTTAATTTGGAACTGCGATGTCTGACCATCAGGAAACTGCTGTATCTAAGTTGAGTACTGCAATTAATGTTTTCCTTGTTTTAGGGTAGCGATGTTCATCATAAGTATGTTTATAGTTGTTATTTAGCAGGAGCCTGCATGATGCCACTCCCCGGGCAGCCATTTTGTGCATCACTACCCGCGAATTTGATAACATTCACGACGACACCCAATTGGTCTCCCATACTAATTGGAGTTGCCTTTTTGGATAGATTAGCAGTTCCTCAGACTTTAAAACATATTGATTATTATCTTGACATTATTGATAGTTGTCTGTACGCGAGGGTATCCTAGCCTACCAGGCCGAGCCGTATGCTCTCGGAGGGTAGCCTAGATCTGGGATTCCTGTCATCCATCCTCTCCGTTGTCTTCCAACTAAATCGTTGGTTGTACGACGTAGTCATACTCTACTTAAGTATATTAGTCTCATAAATAAGAGACTCCCCCTAGATCACTTACGTTGGAAGGGTCTCGGCCCTTGTTTTAACCTATACACGACGGTCTGTGAGCCACCCTGGTCTACCTGGTCAAATCGCGGTTATAAAGGCCGATTTGGCGGGTTAGGCTAGCTGCTCAGAGCCTCCCTGGCCGACCTGATCAAATCGTTCTGATTTGCAAAGGTTAAGCCAGCCGTTCGAGAGGACTCATTGCTCCCTCTCCCCCTCTCTCTCTCTTTCCCATACCCTCTCCCGATCCCCTCACGCATCTGGACTAGTATACCTATTACATTTTATTTAAATTATGCTGATTTATTAGTTTTTCGCGTGTAATTGCATGATCCAGTAGGCCTATAGGCCCCTGTCCCTTTATCGGTTGGTTCACGACTTCTTGGGGGTTGTCCCACCTGGCCGGTCGTTGTGACCATCTGATCGCGAGTGGACCTCTCCTCTAGTCAACCTCCCTCCCCTACACCCACCTTGGTGGGGTAACGCAGCTCGCCCTACGCTACCCCATGTAGCCGATCCGAGCCTCTCGCATATAGGGGGGAGGGTAGAGAGTACAGTCGGGAGATGGGTTCACCGCGTCATGCTCAGTGTGGATGGTAAGGGGGGTCCTCACCCTGGCAAGCTTGGGTTGGCCACTTGGCTCGTCGGGACAGTATACACCGCGTACCACCGCATTCTCGTTTTTCCTATCCGCAGCCCCCATCCCCACACCTATCCTCCCGCCCCGGCGGGACCGGGATCCCGAGGGGTGGGACCGGGATCCCGACTAAGATGGTATCTGTTATGTGAGTAATAGTTACGATCTTATATGATCAAATGCAGGCCTAGGTTTACCTATTTTCCCTGATTTGTTCTCATGAAGTCGGAACCGGAAGTAAAAGATAGCTTAGTGGAGGGGGAGACTGCGCTAGGAGTGAACGGGAACGGATAGAGCATATTTAGATACACGCATGTTTAAGCATATAGTATTTTAAAAGCTTTAGGTAAGCTTAACTTACCACACTTCGAGTTCGTTTACTATGGCGCGCATATCCACCCCGCTGGGTATTCAGAACCGAAGCAACATGTTATTTTTTACTAGCTTCCTCCCGGGGTTTCAACCTTCTTGTTTTCCTCCGTCCCGCACCCCGGTGGGGACAGATAGTAGGCTTGAGATTCGGTCTTAATTGACTAGAAAATGCTTTTCCGGTGCCAGCGGAGTCAGGCCAGGTTCATCCTTCCCCTGCTCTGTTTGTACCAGGCCTAAAGTTTTGATGTCATGACAAGAATGAATAACTAGGGCCCGGAGCTAGTGATATACAATAATTAATGAAATCCTAGTGGTAGACATGCATTCCACCGAAGGCAACCCTGGTGACAGTGGAATTGCGATGCATGCACTCATGTATCAATCAACTTACAGATGGTACGCTGCCTGGAGACGGCATGCACAGCCATGCTCCAGACTCCCTGCTGGTGTGGCACCTGACTGGTGAGAGACCTCACTACTGAGTCGGTACGTACCACTCTCCTATTGATACATACTAGACTAAGTAGTACGATCTAGGCTAGAAGTTGGTGTAGCTATCTCTTACAGAACCCTCAAGCCGTCAAGGATGCGGCGTTGTCAACCCTCAAGGTCTGGGTCGGAGGATTTGGCAGGAACGTCAAGTCCAAGCAGCCCTACATACTGTCGGAGGAGCTGGCCTCGCTCATCTACCCCAACACGAATAGGTCGGCAGTTGTAGCGGCGGACTTGGCGGCCCCCATCATCACCAGGATCCAGGAGGAGACCCAGGCCCTGCCGGAAGACTCGGAGGGCTTCGGCGAAGAGGTGTTGGGAGACGTAGCGGCCATGAACCTGGACCGCGTAAGAATGTAGTTGAGGCAGGTAGTATACAGGCTAAAGGTCTGTCCTTTAGCTCCTCTCAATCTTCTTCCTCTTCTTTCCAGGGATTCACTGGGAAGCCCAAGACTGTTAGGGACAAGTCAGGCTCGGTGATCCCTAAGATCAAACCCACTAGCACGCTAGCGGCTATTAAGAAGTCCCTTCCAAAGCCAAGGGCCAAGTTGAGCCGCGCCAGCACACCATCGGCTCCCAAACCAGTGACGGACTTAGCAAAAGCTACTCCCCCTCAAAAGGAGTCGAGAGCGAAGGGTCCTAAAGCTAGACCCCAGGAACCTAGCTTCGACCCGGCAGCTTTCTCCTCCATGCTGATGGAGCAGATGGGGATCCTCGTGCTAACCAAGATCCAGTAGATGTCGTCTCAGCTGTCCTCTAGCCTCGAGGCGTCGGGACAGTCTATCCAGTCCCTGACCGAAAGGCTAAGGAGCCAGGAAACCCTGGTGGCGGGTATTCAGGAAACCCTGGTGACAGGACAGCTCCAGCCCGGGCAGGCATGACAGAGAAGGATGTGGGACCCGGCCAGTAGAAGATTTTGAATTCTACCCACCGGATCTCCAGTTCCCCTTCCAGGGCTATGCCCGCTTGACTGAGGAGGCACTGGTAAGGGAAGACAAGGTCCCGAAGGAGACCGTTATCTTCCCTAGGGACCAGGCCCAATCCGCCTGGGTCCGGAACCTAACAGAATGGGAGTGTGTCAACACAAAGTTGACACCCATAAGAGCCCCTTTACATTGTTTGTAGTGAGTGACAACACTCCTACCCATGCCTCTCCAAAGTGGCCGAACTAACACTTCAAGCGGCCACAGATGAAAAACCAATGCCACAACTCCGGGAGACAATTTGCCTTCCCTTCTGCTCCCCGGAGGCATGGAATGTTGGGTAGACGCTCCTGCAACTTTTTCAGTGGGTAAACTCAGCCCAGACTGTGCAAGCACACAGTTCAGCGAGCGCCTACCTAGGCTCCCAAATGCCTTGGTAAAGGCGCAGCACGAAGCGAGGTGCAGGCTTAGCAGGTCCCTTAACTCCGCCACCATGACAGAGATGACTTCCTGGTGTACGCGGATGAGCCTCTGTTTAAAATTCTGAAGTCATATCTTCACACTGTACAGTGCAACTTATATGACTTTGCGGTGGCTAGAAGGAACTGCAGGAAGCACGTCTTGGCTTATGCTTTCATCAGGCACAAACCGAATAGGCTCATCAAATCCTCGATCTGGGGAGCGAACTTGTTCCCAGAGACCATCGTAAACGAGGTTCTCGGGGAAGCGGCCAGAGTGAACCAGAGTTTCAGGGTACGCTGGGGGCTCATTTCTAAGAGGAAGTTTGAACCCTCCGCAGCGCATCCTAAGGGCAGGAAGAGGACAAAGAATTTCCGATCCTTCCAAACCGCCCAACCCCAAGCTGTGGTACAGGCGGTCCCGGTGACTCGGCTAAACCAACCCTCCACCTCGAAGGCACAACCTCAACAGCAATTCGTGCTACTGAGAAACCCCGTCTCAGCAGCCCAGTGCTCGGCCACCTTTCCCACCTCCCCAGCCTTCAACGCTACCTTTGAAACCCAAGGAGGGTTTCAAGGGTATAACAGATTTGCTAGAGGTAGTCGAGACAGAGGAACTTTCTGGCACAGAGCCGGCGGAAAGACCTCAGCCGAGGCAAAGGCTTCCAGGGAGTCCGGGGAAGTCGCCCATCAGCTAGCCAGTGAGACACCCCAGGTAGGAGGGAGGCTGTACCTCTTCCGGAATCGTTGGAGGTTCAGCAATTGGGCCCACAGTATTGTGTCAAAAGCCTGGGATGGAGTTGGAAAGAAGGGCCTCCTCCATCAACCAGCTTTATCAAAAACACCTACAACAGACTTAATAGAATACACCCAAGACCTTCAAAGAAGGCAGTGATGGAAGTCAAACACTTGAAATTTCAAGGGCGCTTGTTCAGCATTCCAAAGAAAGACTCAAACAAGCCAAGAATAATCCTAGACCTTGTCCCATCTAAACTCATACATTCATTGCGACAAGTTCCGTATGTTAACCGTCTCGCAGGTGTGGACCTTACTTCCCCGTGGGGCCGTCACCACCTCTATAGATCTTACAGATGCCTACTATCATGTCCTGGTAGCAAGACACTTCCGTCCCTTCCTAGGCTTCAGACTAGGAAAACGGGCCTATGCTTTCAAGGTGATGCCATTCGGGCTCAACATAGTGCCCAGAATATTTACAAAGATAGTGGAGATGGTGGTGCAAGAATTAAGGACTCAAGGGGTAATGTTAGTAGCCTATCTGGACGATTGGCTTATCTGGGCCACAGACGTCGAACAATGCCACAAAGTGATAAGTTTTCTGGAATACCTGGGATTCCAGATAAACAGAAACAAATCCCGGCTGACTCCGGCACCACGCTTTCAGTGGTTGGGAATACAATGGGATCTGGACTCATACCGATTATCAATCCCACCGGTGAAGCGCAGGGAGATAGCGAAGGCTACAAGACTGTTCCTCAAAGGCAAACAGATGTCTCGGCGGAACCAAGAAAGAATCTTAGGTTCACTCCAATTTGCTTCGATAACGGACGTCCTGTTAAAAGCCAAACTGAAGGATATAAACCGGGTTTGGCGGACCAGAGCAAACAGAAAATCTCGGGACAAACTTTCCTGGATCCCGCCGATATTACGTAAGAGACTCCGTCCTTGGACAGAAGTCAAGAGCCTGGCAAAGTCAATACCATTGCAGTTTCCTCCGCCAACCCTGGTAGTTCACACGGACGCCTCTCTCAGCGGCTGGGGAGGATACTCCCAGCACGAAAAAGTGCAAGGGTCATGGTCGCTAACATTCCGCCAGTTGCATATCAATGTACTGGAAGACATGGCAGTATTTCTGACCCTGAAGAAACTATCCGGCGAAGAAAATCCACATCATACTGGTATTAGACAGTTCGGTGATAGTCCACTGTATAAACAGGGGAGGTTCCAAATCGAGCCACATAAATCATGTGATGATTTCTTCCCGTCTGGAGAAGTTCTGATTTTACCAGACTGAAAATTCTTGGCTAAGAACGAGGATCCACAAAATAGGTGGTCCCCATGGAAGATTGTCCCACTTCCACAGGATCTATCTCTTTGTCCAGTAAACACGCTGAGATCCTATCTAAACAGAACTTCCAAAAAGTCCTCCGGCCCTTTATTTATTAGAGAGAACGGCGGAACCATCTCCCCAAAAGCAATCGGACAACAAATTCTTTATTTGATCAAACAAGCCAATCCGGAATCAATTCCGCATGTGCATGACATCCAAGCAGTGGCCACCTCAGTTAATTACTTCCATCACATGAACTTGATGATCTCAAAAAATATACGGGCTGAAATCACCGACAGTATTTAAACGCCACTACCTAAAGTCTTTAGAGGCCCTTAAATACCCGGCAGTGGTAGCAGGGAACGTAGTTTCCCCTGACACAGCCTAGCATTAGTGAAATAACTAGTCTTAATAGCCTATATCTCTCTCTAGTTCTTTCTCTCCTACCTGCCTTGGTTATTTACCTCTTGTTGCTCGATTGACCTTGGTTTCACCTGGACTGCACTTTTGATCACTCCTGATTGTACATACTGATTTGATTGTATATATATGTAAAAATCCTGTATTTGGGTGTTGGATGAATCTGTTCCTACCAGATTGATTGTATAATCTTATGTTTAATTAGGGTAAGGACAGTAGATTTAAGGATATTATTGGAATCTCTGTAGAGTTAAGAACTCTATTAAAACTACTGTAGAATTAATTATAATTCTTTAATTTTCCTTCTAGTAACTTGTTTACACTAGATTTCCAAGCTGGTGGGGCCAATTCTCTGTTACTATTTCACGGGACGACACAGGTTAGGCCCAGAAAAGGGATTTTGACAAAGGAAAAATCTATTTCTGGGCAATGACCTGTGTCGCCCAGTGAAACCGACCCCTCTATCTTCCTCACCCTAACTGGCCCGAGCTTGGGCGCTATTCACAGGAATGACGGGCAAGATGCTAGTAGTAGCAGTAGCGGGCGGTAGATGGCCTGGAACGGCTCCTCTGTAGAACGGGGGATATTGAGAAAGGAAGAGACTAAAATGGCAGGGGACCTCTGATAGTGGTTTCACACGCCCCAGGGTTTCCATACCGACACCTTAATTAAGGGTGAGGGAGCCAGGAAACTCTGGCATAACCATAAAGCTTTTTCTCTTGTATATTTAGCAATATTTATACCTTAGAAATGAGTGCTATAGGAACATTTCACTGGGCGACACAGGTCACTACCCAGAAATAGGTTTTTCCTTTGTCAAAATCCCTTTATTGGGAATGAAGTGGATCTTACTCATGAGCTCTTCCCGCCTGAATATGGAAGACCAGGGCACAGACTTTGTTTCCTAATGAGAATGAGGGACTCAAATGAATATATTCTAGTCTCCCCCATGCAATAACATAATGTTGAGGACCACCCTCATACGGCTACCTTCAAATCCCCGAGGTATTTTTTTTACCCATGCAATAACCTGCTGTTGAGATTGCCCCCAATAGGGATACCCTCTGCTCCCTAAGGACTTTTTTACTCGTGCAATAAACGGATGTTGAGAACGAACCCAAATAGGTATTTTAAAAATCGTCTCCTGTATGCTGGCGGGGTTCGGGAGTGAGCGCCGAAGCGGAAAAAATGTTTTTTTAAAATCACACCACGCTTAGTTTTCAAGATTAAGAGATCATTTTTGGCTCCTTTTTTTGTCATTGCCTGAAGTTTAGTATGCAACCATCAGAAATGAAAAAAAAATATCACTATCATATATAAATATTGGGATATATGACAGCGCGAAAAAAATTTCATATATAATTGTATACAAATCGCGCTGTGAGCAAAACGGTTAAAGCTAACGAGTTAATTTTTTTATGACCGCGCAAAAAAAAATTTTCATATATAATTGTATACAAATCGTGCTGTGAGCAAAACGGTTAAAGCTAATGAGTTAATTTTTTTTCGTTGTATTGTACACTAAATTGTGATCATTTTGGTAATGTAACACATTGTGAAACTATCAAAGCAACACAGAGAGAATATTATCACAAAATGATGCATGAATTCGTACCGAGCAGACGTAAATTTTTTTTTTTTAAATTCACCATAAATCGAATTATTGTTCTAGAGACTTTCAATTTGTTTCAAAATGAAGATAAAGGATTGAATATTACTAGACTGTAAGAGTTTTAGCTTACAATTGCATTTTTCGATCGAGTTAAGTTGACCGAATGTCAAATTTTTTTATTTATCATGATTTATATGCAAATATTTCAAAAATGAGGAAAGCTACGACCTTCAATTATTTTTGGCTGTATTTTACATAAAATTGCGCACATTTTCATATATAAAACTCTATGAAACGGCTAATATGAAACGGAGCAAATATTACGAGAATGCGAAGTAAGCATTTCGGAGATTTGCGGCGGAGAATCCGTGCGCGCGGAGGGAAGGAAAATGTTTTTTCAAAAATTCACCATAAATTGAAATATTGTGCTAGAGACTTCAAATTTGTTTCAAAATGAAGATAAATGATTGAATATTACTAGACTGTAAGAGTCTTAGCTTACAATTACGTTTTTTTTACCATTTCGGTCGAGTCAAAGTTGACTGAACGTCGATTTTTTTCTATTTATCGTAATTTATATGCAAATGTTTCAAAAATAGAAAAGCTACAACCTTCAATTAATTTTTGTGTATTTTATTTTAATGAAATTGCGCACATTTAATATATACAAAACTCTATGAAACAGCTAAATATGAAACGGAGCAAATATTACGAGAATGCGAAATAAGCATTTTGGAGATTTGCGGCGGAGAATCCGCGCGCTGGGGGAAAAAAAATGTACTTTTCAAAAATTCACCATAAATCTAAATATTGTGCTAGAGACTTCGAATTGGTTTCAAAATGAAGATAAATGACTGAATATTACTAGACTGTAAGAGTTTTAGCTTACAATTACATTATTTGACCATTTCGGTCGAGTCAAATTTGACCGAATGTCTATATTTTTCTATTTATCGTGATTTATATGCAAATATTTCGAAAATAAGAAAAGCTACAACCTTCAATTATTTTTTTTACTTTACAGGAAATTCTGCACATTTTCATATATACAACTTTATGAAACGGCTAATATGAAACGGGAGCAAATATTACGAGAATGCAACATGAGCATTTCGGAGATTTGCGGTGGAGAGTCCGCACGCGGAGGGAAGGGAAAAAGTTTTTTTCAAAAATTCACCATAAATCGAAATATTGTGCTAGAGACTTCAAATTTGTTTCAAAATGAAGATAAATGATTGAATATTACTAGAATGTAAGAGTTTTAGCTTACAATTACGTTATTTTTACCATTTTGGTCGAGTCAAAGTTGACCGAACATCAATTTTTCTCTATTTATCGTGATTTATATGCAAATATTTCAAAAGAGAAAAGCTACGACCTTCAATTATTTTTGGCTGTATTTTACATGATATTGCACACATTTTCATATATACAACTCTGAAACGGCTAATATGAAACGAAGCAAATGTTACGAGAATGCGACGTAAGCATTTCGGAGATTTGCGGCGGAGAATCCGCGTGCGGAAGGAAAGAAAATTTAAAAAAAAAAAATTCACCATAAATTGAAATATTGTGCTAGAGACTTCGAATTTGTTTCAAAATGAAGATAAATGATTGAATATTACTAGAATGTGAGAGTTTTAGCTTACAATTGCGTTATTCGACCATTTCGGTTGAGTCAAATTTGACCGAACTTCGATTTTTTTCTATTTATCGTGATTTATATGCAAATATTTCGCAAATAAGAAAAGCTACGCCCTTCAATTATTTTTTGTTGAATTCTACATGAAATTGCACACATTTTCATATATACACCTCTATGAAACAGCTAATATGAAATGGAGCAAATATTACAAGAATGCGACATAAGCATTTCGGAGAATCCGCGCGCGGAGGGAAAGGAAAAAGTTTTTTTCATAAATTCACCATAAATCAAAATATTGTGCTAGAGACTTCAAATTTGTTTCAAAATGAAGATAAATGATTGAATATAACTAGACTGTAAGAGTTTAAGTTTACAATTGCATTTTTTGACCATTTCAGTCAAGTCAAAATTGACCGAACGTTGATTTTTTCTATTTATCTAACATGCTTCCACATCTGGAAGTAGACCTGTTTGCCACATGCTAGAACCAACAACTTCCAGTGTGTATGTCTCTGAACCTGGGCATTCAGGCAATAGTAAGAGATGCATTCCTACAAGACTGGAATGAATGGAGTATGATATACGTACCTTTTTCCTTCACTGTTCCAGATTTGGAAGGCTTTGAACAATCTACTAACTCTCAGTAGAACCTCTTATAGTGGCCACAAATTAGTTGAATAGTCATTGGTTCCTTTTGTCTTCCACAATGGATGAGAGGATACATCCCATTACCATCCACTGTTCTAGCCCAGACAGAAGGAGTGGAAGTCATTTACACATCTTCCTTTCTAAACTATGATGTGTGGATTTTGAAATCTAGTCTGACGTGAAGATGGTTTACCTAACGTTGCTAGATACCTACTGCAAAAATTACAGTCTACATTTATCCGACTTTTCAATCTGTATGGAAAATGTGGTTTAACTACCTCCACACTGAGAACCCAGTTGAAATCTATTGAAATAGTTTTACATTTTATTACATATCTTTTGAGGTCAAGTGCCTTGCTAATACAACAGTCATGGCATACTAGGCAGCACTGTTGGAACCCTTGCTTTATGGTTTTGGAATTTATTCCAATTGTGAAGTCCTTTTTCCAATGTTTTGCAAAGGCCAGCCATTTCCTAGTACCTGAATAAGGTTCTTAGACTCCTGTCATCCCCTCAATTCAATTGGCTCAATACAACTACAACTCATACACTCCAAAAGGCAGCCTTCTTGACCGCTTTGGCGTTACAAGCTTGGATTAGCATACTGTGCTGTCTTAGTCGGGGACAGTGCTTCATCACTCACATATATACAATGGACCCCCCTTTCGCACACTCTGGATTCGCACTCGTGTATTTGTGGATTTTTATACATGCAACTTACCCGGCAGATATATACTTAGCTAAAGACTCCGTCGTCCCGACAGAATTCAAAACTCGCGGCACACACTACAGGTAGGTCAGGTGATCTACCAATCCCGCCGCTGGGTGGCGGAATCCCGACCATTCCCGTTTTCTGAGCCAGATTTTCTCTCTCTCTGAGGCCGGCAACAACTGTTGTTTGGTCTCTCCTGATTGGAATTTTTGCTCATTTGCCGAGAATTGGTTGGACTCATTTGGTGAAGTACTCTTGTTTATTCTCAGGATTGGCATACGCTTATTTTGGACTGGATTAGGACTTGGATTTGGTTTTTTCTATTAAGATGGCTGAAGTTAAAGTAACACCTAAGTTTAGGGTTTGTGCAAGGGAAGAATGCAGAACTAGGTTGTTTAAAGCAGAGGTAGATCCTCATACACTTTGTAGTAAATGTAGAGGTTCTGAATGTGCATTTGATAGAACTTGTGCTGAATGTGAAGGGCTTACGGAGCAAGGATGGAAGGATTTAGCTTCTTATATTAAGAAAAGAGAGAAGGATAGAGCTAGGAAAGCTTCAGCTAGAAGCTCGAGTAGATCTTGTTCTTTTGAGCCTGAATTAGAAGCTAACAAGCTAGATGATGTTTCTCCCATAACCTCAGCCCCTTCTCCCTGTGTTGAATCTAAGGATTCATTTTCAGAAATGGAAAAAATGAGATCCTCGATCAGGGAGCTTCAAAAGCAGCTTAAAGCTATGGAAACACAAGGTAAGAGTGTCAGTGAATACAGTGACCCCAGTGCAGTGGAGGGGGCATCTGATCGGCTCCGCATTGCTCCTAGGCCTAGACTGCTTCCAAACTCCCAGGACCAGGGAGGAGGAATGTCAAAAGCCGCAGGGAGGATGTGGAGCATCCCCAACGATCAGGCATCCCTTCGGCAGATCCTGAAGTAACGACCCAGGCTGCCTTGGATAGCCGTAGAAAAGGCATCCTGGAAGAGTGTTTTTCTGCGTCGGACTCCTCCTCGTCCAGGCGTGGATGGAGCTCTGCTTCGAAGTCTCGTCCTCTGAAGAGATCGTGGGTAGCGCCGAAAGGAGACGCTTTTCTTTTGATTCAAGCCCAGAGCGCTTTCCAGAGGATTTTCCTTCGACTAGTAAGAAGGCGAGAAGACCGTCTCCAGCGCCTCAAGACCCGACTAAGCTTTTCCTGCTTAATCTACAGGAACAAATATCCTCCTTGGTAGGCGCTCTACATAAGGATTCGTCTCGAAGGAAAGACTCCTCCCTTCCAGTGAAGAGATCGAAGTTTTCTTCTCCTGGTAGGAGAGAAGTTGCTCACTCTAGCAGGCGCTCATCACCGGAGAGACACACTCGTTCTCCCTTTAAGCGATCCTCTCCTATGTATAGGAAGAAAGTTCCCAGCGGTAGCCGCTCGCAGAGCAAACGATCAGCTACGTCTTTTAGGAGAAGTCAGGAGTCGGACTCCTCTTCTGAGGATCAGGATAGGCGTCAAGAGCCTAAGAAGCAGGAGATTTTTAGACACAAAGAGTTGACAGAGCCTAGTAGGCGCCAAGAATATAACAGGCGTATAGAGCCTAACAGACGCCAGGAGTCTAGTGAGAGGCGTCAAGAGCCTACCAGGAGTCACGACAAGCGCCAGGAATCAAGCAGGCTTCAGGAGTCGAGCAGGAGTCGGGTAGGCGTCAGGAGTCTAGCAGGCGTCAGGAGTCGAGCAGGTGTCAGGAGTCGAGTAGGCGTCAGGAGTCGAGTAGGCGCCAGGCTCCTTGTACGAGCTTAGGTCAGAGTAAGACCCCTTCGCACTTTATGAGTTCTTCTGAGAGTAGGAGCCCTTCACCTGGTAGGAAACAGGTTCCTGAGAGGAGATCTCGTGCGTTTACGAACTCTATTGCGCCTTGTAGTAGCAAGGATTTGTCACACAGGCCGACGTTCCTCTTCTTTTGACAGAAGTCCCTCGACTACTAAGAACCGCTCTTCTCCGAAAGGATCTCCTACAGCCGGAGACTTAGAAGAAGTCTCGGATGAAGAATTACCAGTGGATGTAGTAGTCTCTGATTATAAGAGATTGTCCTTGTTGTTGTTGCAGGAGTTCGGGGATAAGCTTCAACCAGCGGATCCGCCCTCTCCAGGATCTTTGTTATCAAGCACGAAGTCTCCAAAAGCATCCTCATTTGTAAAAATGCGTCCAGCCCTTAGTATGAAAAAAGCATTCAAAGGCTTTGGAGAATGGCTTAAGAATAAAAGAGAGGCGGGCAAGACTGTTTTTTCATGCTCCTTCAAAGTTGACGGGTAAGCCTGGAAGATGGTACGATACCCAGGAACCTATGGGCTTAGGACTGCCTTCTATCGGCAGACACAGATTACGCTTCCTTAGTAGATTCTTCAAGGAGGCGCGCTCTACTATCAGCAAAAGCTACTTGGGGGATGTGTGAACTGGACCATCTACTAAAGGGACTCTTCCAGGACACTCGAGGTATTCAATTTTATGGACTGGGCTTTGGAGCCCTTGCGAAGAGAGCCCAAGATCCTGAATTTGTCACTATGGACGAATTATCGAGTGTATTATCTTGTCTGGACAGAGCGGTGATGGACGGTTCGGTGGAAGTGGCTGCCCTTTTTGGATCGGGAGTTTTGAAAAAGAGAGCAGTGTACGGTTTCTTCCTGTCCAAGTCAGTATCTCCTCTACAGAGGTCGGCCTTGCTATATTCGCCACTTTCTAACCACCTTTTCCCACAGGACACGGTGAGGGATGTAGCAAAATCATTAGCTGGAAAAGCTACACAGGATCTACTGACACAGTCAGCAAAGAGGTTCAAGCCTGCTGTTCCTTTTCAAAAGAAGGATAAAGCACCTCTTCAGCAGCCCTTTCGAGGAGCCTCTTCCTCCTCAAGAACCCCTTGTAGAGGTAGAAGACCGGATACCAGAGGAAGACCTTCCAGGAGACCCGCCGGGAAGGCAAAATGAAGAAGTAGTCCTCCAGATAGCGGTAGGCGCCAGACTGTCGAACTTTGCCAGAGTCTGGGCTAAGAGAGGGGCGGACAGCTGGACCCTCTCTATCCTCGAGAGAGGATACCTCATCCCCTTCAGGGAATATCCTCCCTTAACAAGAACTCCAAGGGAGTTAACAGCGAGATACAAAGATCCTGTCAAGAGTCAAGCTCTCCTGCAAGCAGTAGAACTTATGTTGCAGAAGAGGGCAATAGAACCGGTTCAAGATCTCCATTCACCAGGTTTCTACAACCGTCTATTCCTGGTACCAAAAGCCTCGGGCGGGTGGAGGCCGGTTTTGGACGTAAGTGCGCTGAACGTCTTTGTGATAAAGAAGAAGTTCTCGATGGAGACCTCTTCCTCTGTACTTTCTGCTTCTTCGTCCAGGGGACTGGATGGTATCCCTGGACCTTCAAGATGCCATATTTCCATGTGCCAATTCATCCGGCATCAAGGAAATACCTAAGATTCATGTCACAGGGAAGAGTGTTTCAATTTCGAGTGCTTTGCTTCGGACTATCGACGGCCCCGCAAGTCTTCACGGGTATCCTAAGGAATGTGGCGCATTGGCTACATTTAGAAGGGATCAGAATCTCGATGTATTTGGACGACTGGCTAATACGAGCAAAGTCGAAGGAACAGTGTCTGGAGGACCTTTCGGTAACATTAAAGATGACACAGTCATTGGGACTCCTAGTCAACCTCGAGAAGTCCCAGCTGGATCCCCAGCAGAACATAGTTTATCTGGGGATTCAGATGGATTCTCGGGGTTTTCTAGCGTCTCCATCAACAGAGAGAATAGAACGCTGCCTTACAAAGGTGTCAGTATTTCTAGGGAAAGAGCATTGCTCCGCGAGGGAGTGGATGAGTTTGCTGGGAACCATTTCCTCGTTGGAGCAGTTCGTTTCCTTAGGGGGGAGACTGCACCTAAGACCCCTTCAGTATTATCTGAAGGAGAACTTGGAATCAAACAGTTTCCCAGGACCCCTCAAAGAATTCATTCAAGGATAAACGGACAAGGTCAAGCAAGATCTTCGGTGGTGGTTAGACCCGAAGAAACTCGGTCAAGGAATATCCTTACACATAAAGAACCCTCTCCGAGCGTTGTTTGCAGACGCATCGGACGTAGGGTGGGGAGCAACGTTGGATTCGCAAGAAGTGTCGGGAACCTGGGAAGGAACTCAGGTGTCCTGGCACATAACAAAAAAGAACTGAAAGCCATTCACCTAGCTCTCTTGCACTTTCAAAAACAGATCTCAGGATCGATCATTCAGGTCAATTCCGACAACACGACAGCCCTAGCATATATCGGGAAGCAAGGGGAACTCATTCATTCTCCCTTTACGAGACAGCGAGGGAGTTGTTGCTTTGGGCGCAAGAGAAACAGATCTCTCTACTACGAGATTTATTCAGGGAGAGAGAAATGTTCGAGCGGATCTGCTAAGCAGAAGAAACCAAGTGCTCCCCACCGAATGGACTCTCAACCCTCAAGTGTGCGATCAGTTATGGGGGTTATGGGGAAGGCCGAACGTAGACTTGTTCGCAACCAACTGGAACAAGAGGTTGGAGAATTATTGCTCCCCCATCGCAGATCCAAGAGCAATAGCGATAGACGGCTCCTCATGGATTGGAAGGGAATAGACGGGTACGCTTTTCCCCCCTTCAAACTGGTAGGGGAAGTAATAAGAAAGTTCACCTCCTCAGATGGAACGAAATTGACTTTGATCGCCCCCTTTTGGCCAGCCCTAGATTGGGTGACAGAGTTGCTGGAGTGGATAGTGGATCTTCCCAGATCGCTCCCACTAAGGAGCGATCTTCTCAAACAACCCCACTTCGACAGGTATCACAAAAAATCCCCGCTCTAAGTCTGACTGCCTTCAGACTATCGAAGGACTCGTTAGAGCGAGGGGGTTTTCTCGCGAAGCTTCAAAAGCAATCGCAAGAGCCAGGAGACCATCCACATTACGGGTGTACCAGTCGAAGTGGGAGGTGTTTAGAAGATGGTGCAGGACGCATGAGGTATCCTCTTCCAGTACCTCAATAACCGACATTGCAAATTTTCTTCTTTACCTTAGAAGAAAGTGTGGCCTAGCTGTATCTACGATCAAGGGGTTATAGAAGTATGCTGGCCTCGGTTTTTAGGCATAGGGGTCTGGATGTGTCGGACAATAAGGACCTACATGACCTTATTAGGTCTTTCGAGACCTCAAAAAGTCAGAATAATAAAAATCCCAGTTGGAACTTGGATGTATAGTGCTTCATTATCTTATGTCTGAAAAATTCGTACCTTCCAATAATTCTTCTTTTAGAGATTTGACAAGGAAGTCTCTATTCCTGTTCGCCTTAGCCACGGCAAAAAAGGGTGAGTGAGCTTCAAGCGTTAGAGGGCAGAGTGGGTTTTAAGAAGGAGGCTGCAATTTGCTCTTTTAAGCCTCTCTTCTTAGCCAAGAACGAAAACCCATCAAAACCGTGGCCTAGAAGCTTCGAAGTGAAGGCACTCTCTTCTCTTACGGGGGAAGAACAGGAGAAGACCCTTTGTCCAGTAAGAGCGCTAAAATTTTATTTACAAAGAAAGTCTCTTTTGGGAGGTACGCAGGAGAGTCTTTGGTGTTCGGTCAAGGATCCTACAAGGCCAATATAAAAAAACGCCCTTACGTTTTTCATTAAAGACATTATTAAGGAAGCGCATCTTAAATGTGGTGAAGAACAATTTAAACTCCTCAGGGTAAAAGCACACGAAGTGAGGGCCCATAGCAACCTCATGGCTTTTCATAAAACATGGTCCCTTCAAAATCTAATTGAATCCACGTATTGGAAGTGTAACTCAGTGTTCGCCTCTCATTATCTAAGGGATGTGAGAGTTACTTATGAGAAGTGCTTTTCACTGGGAGCGTATGTTTTCCGCGGATTTAGTGCTGGGAGGAGGAGCTGAGGTTAATCCTAATTAGTTTAGGTTATGTAATTTTAACATTATGGTGTTGGTTTTTATGGTTGACTGAAAGAGGGTATAGGAATAACCCCTTTCAGTTCCTAGATTTAACATGGTTAGGAAGGTCAGGTGGTCGTGATTAACTTTTGGTCTCCTCGTTGTGCATTATGTAAAGCCTAAAGCTCTGTCATGTAAGAGGGCTAGCCCCCTTTATAGATACAGGTCAGGCTCTGCCATGTAAGTGGGTAAGCCCCATTGGTACGATCCATGCAGGTTCTGTCGCGTAAGCGGGCTAGCCCCCATTGACATGATCCAGAAGGGCTGTTCGGTCATAGGTTGTTTACCTCACTGAAGCTCTTGAGGCATGCAGACTAAATGACAGTAATCATGAAGTCTTCAGCCCAAACAGGTAAGAACCAAGGGTTGATATCCTACAACAATTGTTGTTTCCCGTTATTAAATTTTTTTTGTTTTTTTTGTTTTTGTGTATATATAGCGTCTCTCACCCTCCACCAAGGGTGTCAATCAGCTAAGTATATATCTGCCGGGTAAGTTGCATGTATAAAAATGATATTGTTAAGATACAATGAAGTTTTATACATACTTACCTGGCAGATATATACGATTAAGGGCCTACCCAGCCTCCCCTCAGGAGACAGGTGTAAGAGAAAATCTGGCTCAGAAAACGGGAATGGTTGGGATTCCGCCACCCAGCGGCGGAATGGTAGATCACCTGACCTACCTGTAGCGTGTGCCTCGAGTTTTGAATTCTGTCGGGACGACGGAGTCTATAGCTAAGTATATATCTGCCAGGTAAGTATGTATAAAACTTCATTGTATCTTAACAATATCATGAAGCGCATATTGAGTTCCTTTCCTCGGGGGACGTGTTGCTTTCGCCAAATAAGCAATTTCTAGCTAAGAATGAAGACCCCTTGATGAGGTGGTCTCCATGGAAGATTGTCCCGCTTCTGCAGGATCCATCGTTATGTCCTGTTAAAACTCTTAAGGACTATTTATCTAGGACGTCTACCTATTCCGAAGGCCCCCTTTTCATTAGAAAAGATGGTGGTACACTATCTCTAAAAGGCATTAGGCAGCAGATTTTATATTTTATCAAGAAAGCCAGCCCAGGGTCATTCCCCAAGGTGCATGACATTCGGGCAATAGCAACTTCTGTTAACTTCTTCAAATATATGGACTTTGATGATCTGAAGAAGTATACTGGTTGGAAGTCACCCTTGGTTTTCAAAAAGCACTACCTTAAGTCTTTAGAGGATCTTAAATATCATGCAATAGCTGCAGGAAGGCCAGTGTCTCCTACTGCTACATCATTATAGTACCGTCCTTGTGTCATATGAATCTTTTCAATTATGCCAGCCTCATTAACATTTTACCTACCTCAGCAAATGCCTTAGCTATTAGAATAAGTGTATAATCGTGTATAGTTTTACATACATACAAATTATCTGTAATTATTTTATTATGTATGTGACTTGTTGCAAATGTTGCCACATGTTTTGGCTATATAGTATATTTTGTAAATAAATTGTATTTTTCCAATTCTAAACTATTTTATTATTTCCTTTGATTTCATTAATATGATTTTTCCTTTCAGGATAGTATAGCTTGGTGTTTCTCTGGTACATTTTCACGGAGCGACACGGCTGAGCCCAGAAAAGGGATTTTGACGTAGGAAAAATCTATTTCTGGGTGAGGAAGCCGTGTCGCCCAGTGAAATCCCCCCCTTTTTTCCTTTTTTTCCCCCCCTTGCTGTGCACCAAGCTTCTTTGCTATCGATAAGTATGACGCCGCAGTCCCCTTCAACAGGGTAGCTGGGTGTGACCTATAGGTCGGCTCCCCGTTTTCAGGGTCTTTTGATGAGGAAAAGGCTAATTGGAGAGGTTGCTGTGGAAGTGTTTAACACTCGCCCCAGTTCTATACCGACACCTTTTATTTAGGTGAGCGAGTCAGAGACTTCTGACATGTCCAATTTAGCAGTTCTCTGGTATCATAGCAATATTTTACTAGAAATAGTGCTAAAGAGGACACATTTCACTGGGCGACACGGCTTCCTCGCCCAGAAATAGATTTTTCCTACGTCAAAATCCCTTTTCTCTCCGGAACATATCTATCCATTATTCGTGGGAAATTTGCATTTTTCAGTATTTTTCTGATAAATATGCACAAGTTACTGTTTTTTTTTTATCAATTTCATCATAAAATGCACTGTTTGCAATAAAACTATTAAAAAACCAGGTATAAAGATTTTTAGTGGGTTTTTCTTGAGTTTTAATAAAACTAAAGAAAAATAGGCAGTTTTAAGTGTTTTTATTATAGGGGTTTCAACTAGTATTTGTGGATTCTAGCTATTCGGGTGTTGTGGTCCTGGTACGCATCCTCCGTGAATATTGTGGGAACACTGTACCAAGTTGTCATTTACTGTTGTCACCTGGCCTATCATTCCCGGCAAAGAATGAAGATCTTTTAAAGGGAAAATCCCCTTTTTCTGATAAGGGAACTCTGTATTTTAGATAAAACACTGACTAGTTTACGAACTGAAGGTTAACCTAGATGTCAACGCAAATATCCCAGATACAGTAAGTTTTTTCCTGCTCTCTAGCACAGACAAGCCACTTTCTACATGGGCAGAGAATCATTTTAGTGTTCCTCATTAAAAAGGCAGACCCTTACTCCTCTCCTAAGTTGCATTCCAGCCAAAAGATGAGTGAGTACATTGTTAACTTTGGAAATATTCCTTTCAAAGAAGTCTCTAAGTTTATGGGGTGGTTATTATATTGGCAGCATTCCTGATACATGGAAAGTGAAATAATCTTGTTGCCAGATCCAATATTATTTGTAAGTCACCTTAGAACCACAAATAATACTACACATATAAGTTTGTGTGTTGTTTCGTGTTCTTTACTTCCAAACCTTAATAAGTATCCAGAGTCAAGAAAATGGTTGACAACCTGTGATTATACTTCAGACCAAAAATTTATCTAGGTTGTAAGGATTTATTTATTGGAAGCTAGGATATTTTGTCACCTGTCAATTTCTTTTCTAAGCTACTTTGGGTTCAAACAGTGGCTATGCTATCTAAAGCCAGGTTGTGCTGAAGGAAAAAAAACCTACTTTTGGTTGCCACTGTGAGCCCTCAAACCCACCGACTTTCCCTGACATAAAGGCATGGGACTGGGGTGAACATCTATATTGTACAGACCTGGCATATAATGAAGTTAGCCAATATACATGCTGTGGTCACATCTATGTAAGTAAGACGAAGAAAAAAAAGCACTATTCTGGCCAAGACTAAGTATAAGAAAATTCTTTGAGATTGGTTGGTCCGTCTTATGAAGCCCTGGGGTGACCATGAGAGAGTAACTCCTTTGAGGACTCACATTTTGCCTATTTCAAAATGTGCTTTGTAATTCCCTTTTCTGGTCCTTTGCATTCCAAAGACTATTTCCTGCAAGGCTTCTCACTTCCATTTCTTTGACCACTGTCTTTGCATTCCAAAGACTAGTTCCTGCAAGGCTTCCCATTTCCATTTCTTTGACCACTGTCATCTTAATACAGCAGTGCTAATACAACTACAACTCACTGTTCCAATCAACAGTCATTTTGAAGGTCTTGGCATCCCAGTTCTTTTAGATGGGGACAACATTCACAACTGTTGTCTCATTATGCCCGATCCAAGCATTCCAGGTTTACCCAGCCGTTGTGGCAAATGACCCAGATGGTCATTTTTTTTTATGCACTATCACATAGAAGCCACTCGCTATGCATGGGTTGAGAACTGTCTTAGTGTCACTAATCAGAAAGACAGAACCCACCCCTTCCTGGTTCACATGATGTCAGGACGGGTGGATGCATCCGTGGCATTTGTTGATGACATTTTTTGCCATGAAAAGTCTGTAACTCACAGAGACACTGCTGCCATGACATCTATTGTCTGCAGGTGCACAGTGAGTTGGTAGGCTGTATGGTAAGTCATGCTCCCATAGGCACTTTTGTAGAAAACAATGGGGATTCTTGATGCTGCAGTAATTATGAGATATTGCCAGTGAGGGGTGCAATAATGCTACTGTATATCCCAACCTGGTATAATTTGATAGGTCACATATTTAGGTTCTTGTTTTTTCCACACTTTACTGTTGGGCTTTGATGGGCATCCTAAATGAAAGAAAGTAGGTAAAAAGTTATGTGAATTTATCATGGACCATTTTTTTTCCACTGGGTCACAGATTTCTAATCAGGAACTATGCCTTTTTGTCACCTGTCAATATCTTTTGTATGCTCCTTTGAGGACAAACAGTGGCTATGGTAAAAAAAAAAATAGGTTTGTTGAAAGACAACCTATTTTTGGTAATCGTTGTGGGTCCTCAAACCCTCTCGCTTTCCCAGACAATAATGCGCAAGTATTTGGGGCATTGTGTTTATCAAAGGAACTGTCTTACCAAGACCAACTACAGTGGTACCTCGAGATACGAAAGGCTCAACTTACGAAAAACTCGAGATACGAAAGCTAACACGAAAAATTTAATGGCTCTACACATGAAAAGTTTTCAAGATATGAAAGGTTTCTGTAAAGTCCGAGATTCGCCCGAACCACCGATAACAATTTTGAAACTCGCACGCTGCCAACTGAGTAGACTCGCCACCATCCTCCTGCTCTCCCATTGGTTCCTGATGCTAGTCACCGCCATGAGATCCTTCTCTCCTATTGGTGAGCATCCCTCCCATGATGCATCTACGTAGCGGCGTGCTTCTTCGGCCACTGCACGGCATCATCCGTATCGTACGCACGCAGTATTCTTTCGGTCTAACAATTTTGTTTATTAACGTAAATTCGTTAGTGATTTCGTTGCAGTATACGTACTTTATCGTGTTGTGTGAAAACTTTACTTACACGTAAATTACGTACAATATACTATAAGTAGTCATGGGTCCCAAGAAAGTTGAAATTCACGGAAAGAAGCGAATGCTCTCTTTGGAGACAAAGATGGAGATAATCAAGAAGTATGAAGCTGGTATGCAATTCGAGTGTGATCGCCAAGGAATACGCCAACCCCAGAGTTCAAGGCTTCGCATGGGTGGTTCGAGAAATTCCATAAACGGACTGGCATCCATTCGGTGGTGCAGCATGGGGAGGCTGCCAGCTCGGACACAAAAGCGGCCGAAGCCTTTAAAAAGACGTTCGACGAGATGATGACCAAGGAAGGCTACAGTTCTCAGCAAGTCTTCAACTGTGATGAGACTGGCCTTTTTTGGTTTTTTTGGAAAAAAAATGCCTCGTCGGATGTACATCACGCAGGAAGAGAAGAAGCTACCCGGCCATAAGCCTATGAAAGACAGGCTTACGCTCGCACTTTGTTCAAACGCCAGTGGGGATTGCAAGGTGAAGCCCCTACTGGTGTATCATTCCGAGACTCCTCGAGCCTTCAAGGCCCACAAAGTGCTTAAGGAGAAGCTTCCAGTGATGTGGAGGGCTAATGCGAAAGCCTGGGTAACGAGGCTTTTGTTCACGGAGTGGGTAAATCTGTGTTTCTGCCCGACAGTGAAGAAATTCTTGGAAGAGAAGCACCTCCCTCTGAAATGTCTGCTGGTGTTGGACAATGCCCCTGCTCACCCTCCTTGCCTCGAGGAAGATATCCTAGCGGAGTATTCCTTCATCAAGATTCTTTTATCTTCCGCCTAACACCACCCCTCTCCTCCAGCCCATAGGACCAGCAAGTGATATCGAACTTTAAGAAGCTGTATACGAAACATCTTTTCAAGAGATGTTTCGACTTCACCGATACCACAAACCTCATCTTGTGTGAATTTTGGAAGGAGCATTCGACATCGTCATATGCATCCGACTCATCGACCAAGCTTGGCAGGAGGTTTCGAGGCGAACCTTGAATTCCTAGTGGAGGAAACGCTGGCCTGATGCCGTATCCGCCCGAGACTTCGAGGGATTCGACGTGGGCGAAGCTGGTGCTGCAGATTCAGAACAGTTGACGATCTTGAAACTGTTTTGCAACCAGATCTTGATGAGATTGTTGCCACTCGGCAAGTCCATGGGGGCTGGTCGTCGACGAGGACGACATCAACACCTTTTCGAGGAGCACCAAGAGGAGCTTACGACAGATAACCTGAGGGAGTTGGAGGCCATGCAACATAACGTCGTTCAAGAAGAGTTCTCTAGCAGCGGTGAGGAGGAGGAGGACAACCCTATGACAACGGCAGAAATTAAGGATGTTCTAGCTGCTTTTCATAAAGTGCAATCGTTTGTAGAAAAAAGACACCCCGAAAAGGCCTCACACAGTCGTATGCTTGCGCAGTTCAATGACGTTTGCCTGAGTCGTTTCAGGAACATTGTCAAAAGCAGGCAGAAGCAATCTTCCTTGGATAGTTATTTTTTAAAGAGGCCTTTAGTATTAGCAGGAGTAAGTAAAAAGGAAGAACTAAGTGTACTAAAAAACAGAAAGTTGAAAGTGGTGATGAAGTTGAAATTTTGTTTAAAAAAAAAAAAAAAAAAAAATTATAAAAAAAATTTTTTTTTTAAAAAAAAATTTTTTTTTTTAATTTTTAGTTTTTTTGTAAAGTTAAGTGTTAAGTTTTGTTAATGTGTTTCGTGAATTTTAGTTTATTTTCCTTACATTTTTTTATGTTTCGTAAAGTTAAGTGTTACAGTTTTGTTAATGTGTTTCATAAATTTTAGTTTAGTTTTCCTTACATTTTTTTATGTGTTTTGTAAAGTTTAAGTGTACGTACGTACGTACGTATCTGCCGTTTGGTCCTCCTCCTCTGTCGCCACTTTTGGAGATAGCCTCACTCGAAGGTAAGCTTCCACATTTTACTACATACCTACAGTATTTCTGTATACCATGTACACTAATACACTTTATTTACAGGTAATTAGCAGTACATTATTAAGTAGGTATTGAATGGTCCAAATTGTTGTAGTATTTCATTGTTTATAGGTCAATTTAGCTTTATTATGAAATTCACTGGGGGGTGTTTTTGGAGGGCTTGGAACGGATTAGCCATTTTACATGTAAAATGTGGTCCAGGATACGAAAACCTCGTGATACGAAGGGCGCCTCGGAACGGATTAATTTCGTATCTCGAGGTACCACTGTACTATAAGATAATTCTTTGATATTGGCTGGTCTGTCTTATGATGTCTTGGGGGCTATAAGAGTAACTCCTTTGAGGATTCACAATGTCTACCAAAAATAAGGGTTTTCCTTCATCAGAACCTGTTAATTTTCTAATGATCTTTTAGTTTCTACTATCTTTTAGTTTCTTCTACTTTTTTCTTTCTTTGTACTGAAATTATGGCTTTAATCTATTCTATTGATTTAAATTCTTTTAAGAGCTTATAAGAAAAGACTGCTTGTTAGTGTATTTTGTCCTGGGAGACCATCAGTATTCTCACTAAGTTTTGTAATATTTGCCATCTAGTTACAGTATATATGATATAGGTATGCAGATATAGAAATTAACACAACCAGTGGAAGTGCAAATAAAACCCTAACCAAAACTTACTTTCTACTTAGAAGTGTAAGTACCATAACATCATTTCAAAAAATTTCTTGATCATTCAATACGAAGATCTGCATTATAATTCAGTAGAATGGTTAGGCATCTGTTATATCAATCAGCCATCAGGAAATGTTTGAGCATTAGTGGACCAACTGTTAATAGAATGAAGGTCACAATACAGTGGTACCTCGAGATACGAAAGCAAATACGAAGATTTTTGCGGCTCCACATACAAAAATTGTTCAATATACGAAAGGTAGTTGCTGTAAAGTCAGAGATTTTCCCGGACCACCGATAACAATTTTAAAACTCGCACGCCGCCTACTGAGTAGATTCATCACCATCCTCCCGCTCTCCCATTGGTTCCTGATGCTAGTCACTGCCATAAGATCCTTCTCTCCTATTGGTCAGCATCTCTCCCATGATCCCATGATGCATCTACGTAGCGGCATGCTCTTTCGGCCACTTCATGGCATCATCGGTATCGTAAGCACGCGGAATTCATTCGTTCTATAAGATTTCATTTATTAACGTAAATTCATTAGTGATTTCGTTGTAGTATACTTTATCATGTCGTGTGAGAACTTTACTACATAACATAATTACATACAGTATATACGCAGTCATGGGTCCCAAGAAAGTTGAAGTTTATGGAAAGAAGAGGATGCTTTCTTTGGAGAAGACGATAGAGGTAGTTAAAAAGTATGAAGCTGGTATGCGATTGAGTGTGATCGCCAAGGAATACGGCCGAAATTCGTCCTTAACAGAAGGATGTCATCGAAGCAGCTACACCTTCCAAGGGCGTGACTATTTTGTCCAGCAAGAGGAGCCATGTGCACAATGAAATGGAAAGGCTGCTTCTTGTCTGGATAAAAGACAAAGAAATCGCTGGCGATACGATAACGGAGACGGCAATCTGTCACAAGGCCAGCGCTATTTTCGTCGATTTGATTGCCCAGGCTGAAGACAACAGAGGAGAAGGGACACCGACGCCAACCCCAGAGTTCAAGGCTTCTCATGGGTGGTTCGAAAAATTCCGTAAACGGACAGGCATCCATTCAGTGGTGCGGCAATGGGAGGGGGCCAGCTCAGACACGAAAGCGGCCAAAGCCTTTATTAAGACATTTGACGAGATGACTCTCAACGAAGGCTACAGTTCTCAGCAAGTCTTCAACTGTGATGAGACTGGCCTTTTTTGGAAAAAAATGCCTCGTCGGACGTACATCACGCAGGAAGAGAAGCAGCTACCCGGGCATAAGCCTATGAAAGACAGGCTTACGCTCGCACGCCAGTGGGGATTGCAAAGTGAAGCCCCTACTTGTCTTATCATTCGGAGACTCCTCGAGCCTTCAAGGCCCACAAAGTGCTTAAGGAGAAGCTTCCAGTGATGTGGAGGGCTAATGCGAAAGCCTGGGTAATGAGACTTTTGTTCACTGATTGGGTAAATCTGTGTTTTGGCCCGACAGTGAAGAAATTCTTGGAAGAGAAGTGCCTCCCTCTGAAATGTCTGCTTGTGTTGGACAATGCCCCTGCTCACCCTCCTGGCCTCGAGGAAGATATCCTAGCGGAGTATTCTTTTATCAAGGTTCTTTATCTTCCGCCTAACACCACCCCTCTCCTCCAGCCCATGGACCAGCAAGTGATATCAAACTTCAAGAAGCTGTATACGAAACATCTTTTCAAGAGATGTTTCAACATCACCGATACTACAAACCTCACCTTGCGTGAATTTTGGAAGGAGCATTTCGATGTTGTGATATGAATCCGACTCATCGACCAAGCTTGGCAGGAGGTTTCGAGGCAAACCTTGAATTCCTCGTGGAGGAAACTCTGGCCTGATGCCGTATCCACCCGAGACTTCGAGGGATTCGACGTGGGCGAAGCTGGTGTTGCAGATTCAGGAACAGTTGACGACCCTGAAACTGTTTCACAACCAGATCTTGACAAGATCGTTGCACTCTGCAATTCCATGGGGCTGGTCGTTGACGAGGATGACATCAATGACCTTCTCGAGGATCACCAAGAAGAGCTTACGATGGATGACCTGAAGGAGTTGGAGGCCATGCAACATAACGTCGTTCAAGAAGAGTTCTCTAGCAGCGGTGAGGAAGAGGACAACGACTCTATGACAACGGCAAAAATTAAGGATGCTCTAGCTGCTTTTCATAAGGTGCAATCATTTGTAGAAAAGAGACACCCCGAAAAGGCTTACACAGGTCGTATGCTTGCACAGTTCGATGACGTTTGCCTGAGTCGTTTCAGGAACATTGTCTAAAGCAGGCAAAGCAATCTTCCTTTGATAGTTATTTTTTAAAGAGGCCTTTAGTAGGAGTAAGCAAAATGGAAGAATCAAGTGATACTTCGAAAAAACAGAAATTTGAAAGTGGTGAAGAAGTTGAAATTGTATAAAAAAGTAAAAAAAAAAAATGTAAAAATAAAATAAAAAGAAAAAAAAAACATTTAAGTTTTAAGTTTTTTGTAAAGTTAAGTGTGACAGTTTTGTTAATGTGTTTCGTAAAGTTTAGTTTATGTTTTCCTGACATTTTTTTATGTGTTTCGTAAAGATAAGTGTACCTATCTGCCGTTTGTCCTCCTCCTCTGTCGCCAGTTTCGGAGATAGCCTCACTCGAAAGGTAAGCTTCCACATTTTACTACATATGTACATACAGTATTTCTTGTATACCATGTACACTAATACACTTTATTTACAGGTACTATGTTGTACATATTAGCAGTACGTAATAAGTTAGGTATTGGATGGTCCAAATTGTTATAGTATTTCATTGTTTATAGGTCAATTTAGCTTTATTATGAAATTTACTGGGGTGTTTTTGGAGGGCTTGGAACCGATTAGCAATTTTACATGTAAAATGCGGTTCAAGATACGAAAAACTCATGATACGAAGGCTGCCTCGGAACGGATTAATTTCGTATCTCGAGGTACCACTGTAATTCCTGCATATAGAGAAGAAAGTAATTCCAACTCAGTCCGACCCAGAAACTTGAGTACCCAGGTCAAGGATTCTCAAATGAGTGAAGATGAGATGAGGAAAGGGAAGTGGTAATGAATATTGAAACAGTCAATTATTTGTTCATACCTAATTTGCAGACTTCATAAAGCAATGGTTTGAACCTAATACAAACACAGGAGCATTTATTTACTAAATAAATCTAGTGCTAATATACCTCAGTGCTCTTTATATAATCAAAAACACATTATCATCACCAATATGCTTCCAATTATTATCAGAGATAAACCAGCAATCAGGATGATCGCTTGTTATCCTGATCACTGGTTAAGTATATTTTTCAGTGGACCTCTACAACTAACCTTAACTATGCTGTGAATATTTGAATTGTTAATTTTAATAAAAAAATCTTATTTCCTTAAAATATCTCTCAAGACAGAAGGGAATTTGTTCTAAGAAAAAAGTATGAGAATAATATAAACCTTGATGCAACACATCGGAAGTATCGGTTTGTTCCACCATAGAGGTCATCCATTGACACAATGTGATCTCCAGCTGACAGCATGTGTGTTATGGCAGTGGTTGCTGCTAATCCTGAGGCAAAGGCCATACCTAAAGAAAAATAGCTCATTTAATAATTTATAACAGCAATCTCAGAAGCTGAAAAGAAATACTGGATTAAAAAATAAAGTTCGTGTAATATTAAAATTACTCCTAAAATTTACTGTTAAAGTGAAAAGTGGGTAATGGCAGATGAAATTGTTGCTGCTAGAGTCTAACCTTAAAACTGGCAACCTTGGGACCAGACCACTGCTGAACCACATACAATCCCATGACAGAAATCACCCTTAAAAAAAAAAAACCTTTGTAAACAGTCTTGCCAGGTTATTCCAGACATATACTTCACTTCAGATAGTTACATATGAGTTTAACTTTGCTCATAAAAAATTGACAGACCCCAGATTGTTTTGACATACAATGAAATACTTCATACGAAGTAACAAAACTAACTGACATTCCTCAGAAAGATGTCAGTCTGATGAAACAGATTGACAGTTAACAAATCATTTGATGAACCAACAAATGTGAATTGACAGTTTGTCAAAATTGTTTGAAAATCACATCTCACTTTGACAATTAACAAAATTCATTATTGTATTGAAATTAATTACTCTAAAAATGATTTTTGAGAAATCTGTTAGTACTAGACCATTTAAAATACCAAGCAACTAATGCAGTGTTTAAGTCAGGTACACTATAACTTGGTTACAGAGAAAAAGAGCTATGAACGGAAGTGTAAGGAGGAAAATGTTGAAGATAGAAAGTCAAAGTAGTTGTAAGTGAAGGATGTTTGCTTGGCAGAAGGGATAACTAGTGTGCACACAAGAGGGGAAAAGCAATGATTGTGAGAGGTGATGTCAGTGGAGGACATTACTGTGGTCTGTTTGACAAGGGAGCACAAATATCGTTGGTGACCACTTGGATGATTAGAGATTTTGAGAGAGTTAATTGGAACTTCAAAAGGATAGTGTTGAATGTGTCAGTGACAGGTATAGCAGGAAGGTCAGTTGAATGGGGAGAAGTGAGGTTGGAGGTAAAGTTGGGAGAGATTGAGGTGAAAGCTTGTTTTGTGGTATACTGGGAGATGAGCACAGGCCATGTTTCCTGTTTGGGATGGACTTTTTGAGGAGTTGCATGGATCAGGATGTCCCAAAGACTTATTAGTCCATCTGAGGGTGTTTGGGAGTGTCAAATGTGGAATGGTATCGGAAGAGTCTGAGAGCTGAGCTATGATGTGTCCTGTAGTAGCCCCATTTCAGGAGGTTTTGGTGGCAATAAGTAAAAAGTCCATATAAGGTGATTGTGTCCGTACACATTGGGGTTGTTGGAAGTGAACGATAATGGTAAGGAAGTAAGTTTTGCTTGGCAGAAGGGATAAATGTCAGTGTGCACACAAGAGGGAAAAAGCAATGATTGTGAAAGATGATGTCAGTGGACAACAGTGCTGGACAACAGTGCTGTGCTCTGGTTTACATGGGAGCCCAAATATCGTTTGCGAATGCTCGTGAATAGAGATGTTGAGAAAGTGAATTGGAACGATAAAAGGAGAGCGGTGAGATTGAAGTGGAGGCTTGTTTTGTGGTACTAGGAGATGAGCAAATGGCATGTTGTTTCTCTTTAGGATGGACTTTTTGAGGAGTTACAAGGATTAGGATGTCTCAAAGACTTATTAGTCCATCCAAGGAGACATCATGTGCTCACTTATCTTTAGGAGCAGGTTTTATAATTCCTTCACCGTTTTCTAATGATATTGTCTAGCTTTCTTTTGAACTTTTCCACACTGCCACTGTTTACAACTTCTGGTGGCAGTTTATTCCATATGTTAGATATCATGTATGCAAATAAGTTTCCATAATGGGATGTGTTGTATCTCTTCAGTTCTAGTTTCCATCCATTATTTCTTGTCTGGTTTTCGTTTAATGTGAAGAGGTTACTGTCTTATGTACTTTTCTTACCTATTTCAGTATTTTGAATGTCTCGACATTAGTTGTCCTCGCAATCGTCACGTTTCTAAGTCCTACATGTTCAGGCTCTTGAGTTGTATTTGGTAACCTATTTGCCTGAGGGATGGAATTGACTTTGTGGCTCTTGCTTGTACCCATTCTATCTATTTATGTCCTTAGTGTTGGTGACCAAAACTGTACTGCATATTCAAGATGTGGTCTAACTACTGATGTGTAGAGCTGCAGCACCGTTTCCTTGTTTCTGTATTTGAACTGCCTCTTTATGTATCCCACTAATCTGTGCCTTCTTTTCAGCTTTTATGCATTGTTTTGCGGATATGCATTGTTTTGTGGATTTTAAGTCCTCGGTAATAATGACTCCAAGGTCCTCTTCATGTTCTACACTATTTGTCATTCCCAAGCAGCTTGTAGTTGGCATGAGGGTTGTTTGTTCCAATTTGTAACACTTAGACATTTATCCAGGTTAAAGGACATTGCCATCATTTTGGCTACTCTCCTGTTTTCTTAAGATAATTTCTTAAACTTTCCACTGTATCGGGGTCTGCTGCATTTACATCTATTTTGGTGTCATCTGAAAATTTGGCTATCCTGCTAGTTAAGCCTACATCAATGTCTTTTATGTAAATAAAAAACAAAGGCAGAAACCTGAGGAACTCCACTTGTCACATCTGCCCATTCTGATTCTTCACCATTTGTAACAACTCTGGTTTTCTATTTGTTACCCAATCTTCGATCCAGTCTGTTATTTGTTCATACGCGAACAAACCTTCAGTCTTAACAATAGGATAATTTCTAGCGCCTAGCTGGATCCGGTTAAAAGCAGATGAAAGCAAGGAATCTTGTGATATCTGGCAACTCATGCGTAGATCAGGTGAAGAGTGGTCAAGGACCGCTCATCTACGCCAGTCTTTTCTTTAACCACCTAGGCGAGAGTTGTGTTTACCTCTTGGCCTTTTCCCAGTTCATTGCCCGTTTCGTTTCTTTTAGTGTGTGTGTGTGTGTGTTTTTACCTGGTATTATGGCTGCTTCTGCTGCTCCTCAGCGTCAGCGTATGTGCCCCGGAGTTCCTGGTTTTCCGCGTTCTCGTTTTCTGGCTTCGACAGAGACCGACCCTCACATCACATGCAGTAGGTGTTGTTCGAAATTTTGTACTAATACGAATCCTTGCATGGAATGCCAGGCATGGCCTAAGGAGCAGTGGAGGAAGTTTTATGGTAAGAGGGAACATTGGAGAGTCTTCACTCTTCCTATTTGGGTGGGCTTTGCTCCTATTCTCGATGTTTTGTCTTCCGCAGTAGTCAACCCCCACAGTAGCGTTGTCCCTGCATCTCCCTCCTTTTCTTCCATTGATTCGTCGATGGAAGTATCGGGAGGTCACCAGGGTAATTTTTGTAATGTAGCCCCCCTCTTCCTCATGGACTTTTTTGGTTCCTGAGAAGGGTGAGGTTTTTTCATCATTCTCTTCTCTTCCAGTGTCAAAGGCATCCAAAATGGCAGCGATTTGGAAGACACTTGGGCTAGGGGGTACCCCCATCCTTGGAGGGGTTGCTAGCGCATTTTGTGGAGGCTCGCAACCCCCTTCCCGGTCTGGCCAGGCCATCCCCCCTCCTCCCGGCTTCATCTTCGCGGGTAGCAGCAGTCGGCCATCTTGTATTGCTCCGCCAGTGTCTGCCACCACTTTGAGTCGGAGTGACGCTGCGGCGTCAGCCCCGTTGATGACGTCACAGGATCCATCTTTGTGTATTCCTCCGCCAGTGGCATCTCTTTCCCCCTCGCACCAAGGGGAAGCCGTGACGTCACCGCCACTTGTGATGTCACTCTCATCGATGACGTATCTCCCAGTCGTCTCCTCTGATCCACCTCGCTTAGCCGCGACGCCATCACTGCCGCCCAAATCGCAACATCTCCCTTCCTTGTCTTCGGAGCCTTCTCTGGCACATCAGTCCAAGGTCATATGCCAGGCAGTACTTTAGAGGCTGGATATGAAGTTGGCTGTCTTAACGGTTGGGAGGACTGGTAGGAAACGTGTTGCTTTGTCCCCGCCTTCCGAGAAGAGTGCGCATAAGAAACTAGTGCTGTCTTTCTCTTCCTCTTCCCCCTCTACGCCTCGTCAGCGTATCAAGCGTTGGAAGGCTAAGGACTTTGCCCTCCCTTCGCCTTTGAGGGAGGAACAACACAGACGTGTTCCTGAGAGTGCTGCAGTTTTGGGCAGTGTTAGTGGTGTGTGTTCTGCTGGGGTTGCTTCGCCCTCGGCCTTGTATCTCGAACGTGCAACACCCCCCCTCCCCCCCAGTCCTTGGACACTGAGAGCGTGTTGCAACCTCCCCTGCCTGTGCACATGATGTTGTGCTCCTTCTTCTCCAAGGCCTATTCGTCGCCATAAAGATCTGAAGGCACCTGTCAAGAGGTCGAAGGTAGTGAGCACGGAGTTGGTGCAGCTGGAGTGTTTGCCTGCCTTTCTCACTGGTGCTTCCAAGAGTTCGACTATAAGGGATTCTCCGTCAATCTTGAGTATTCGAGTTTCCCGCCATGTCACGTACGTACGGCCGCCACGCCCGTGACTATTCATGGACATCTTGAGTCATTTGTTGAGATAAGTGATGTGCCTATACTCTTTTTTTTCATCTGTCCATCCGCCTATGGTGTTTGTGTATGGTAACATTGCGTCCCGGTAAATAATTACGCTGTGTGTAAGTATTAGGTTAAATAAAAGGATATCTGGGTGTACATTTGCAACTGAAAAGTGTTTTAATAATTTACTGTATACCGAATTACACCGTTAATATTCGAAAAAGGATATTATTATAATTGTTGAATGTGAGCTGAATGTAACTATCCAAAGCCCGGGACGCAGTGTTACCATGCAAAAACACCACAGGCGGATGGACAGATGGAAAAAAATCAGAGCATAGTGTTATAGTGGGTCCGTCCCGGAGGCCGAGGCTTTGACCCAGCCCAGAAAGGTTAGTAGGGGTTTCAGACTGTTTGGCTACTAACCCTTCTGTTAATTTTGGCGAAGAAGGCGCATTAGAAGAGCCTACACAACCTTCTCGTCATTGGTCTCCGGTGCCAGAACAGGAGGAGGGAGACACGCAGGTGTTTCTGTCTTCCTTTTCGGAAGTTGTTGATCTCATTCGTGAGTTCAACAATTTGGAAAGTAGGACTCAGGCTCGGTTGTGTTACACTCCTTCTTGCTTGGAAGCGTTGGTGGGAGCTACTCAGGACCCCAAATCATCTCTTCAGCTGCCTTTGTCGGGGCACGTTCAGTCGGTCTTGCAGAAGGTTAACGCCTCTGTTTCTGACCAGGACGGTTCATTTCGCTCTGGGGTTCTACCAAACTACTACCTCCGCCTCTCACGAGACATAGGAAGTACTGTGCTACAAGCTCTGCATTTTTGTTGTCACGCCACCTTAACCCAGACGTCATCGCCTGAAGTTGGGTTTGACTTTGGAACAGGTGAAGTCAGTGGCTCCGTCCTTGTCTCCGCAAGATGCCTCAGCTTTGGAATCTACAGCGGCCTCCATGTTGCAGACGGTTTCTTGGCTGGACCTCTAGTCTGTGGATTGCCAAGATAGCTTCTGACAGGTCCCCTGAAGGGTTGGTGAGTGCCGCCTCGCTTGCCAGTCTATTGCAGTCCGGGGGCAAGACGCTTTCATCTTTGGCTCACCTCTGTGCCAATTTATGGTTTAATCTTCTTCTGATTAGGAGGGACGCGGCTTTGTCTAGGATGGAGAGATCGCTGGACACTGAGTCTTTGCTGGCATTGAGGAACGGAGATCTGTTGGAGTCACAATTTTTGTTTCCACGGACAGAACTTGAAGATGCGATTGACCGGCACCGGGCTGACACCAAGGACCGACTGGTGCACCAGGCCGTGTCTAAGTCAGTCTCTCGCCCTCAGAGACGTCCGGCTCCTCTTCCTCCCCCAGTCCAGCAGCAGTCGAGGAGATCATCGCCTAGTAGGCCATCAAGGACCTCGAGTTCGGCAGGGCCTTCCCGTTCAACACAGCCTAAGTCTCAAGATCAACTCCCCTTTCACTCTTGTTCCTTTAAACCAAGAAGGGGCCCCAGGGGCAGAGGTCAAGGGGGCCATCAGTAGGTTAGGCGCCTCTCCCTCACCTGTGCCACAGGTGGAGAGTTGCCTGGCTGGCCATTGGGCCAAGTGGCAGAGTTACGGGGCAGAGAAGTGGGTGGTAGATGTCCTTTGGGTGGGATACCTGTTGCCATTTTACTTCTCTCCTCCTCTGTCGGACAAGCCGCAGCTCAGGAAGACGTATCCTCCAGATTCTCTGAAGTTCTTGACTCTTCGGGAGGAAGTGCAGAAAATGCTGGACAAGGATGCGATAGAGGAAGTAGTGTGTCCGTCCCCGGGGTTTTACAGTCACATCATCTTGGTGCCCAAGGCGTCGGGAGGATGGAGGTCTGTGATCGACTTATCCACCTTGAATCGGTTCATCAGGAAGACACGGTTCAAGATGGAGACCCCGCGCTCGTTGATGGCGGCCGTGAGGGAAGTTCCTTCGCTTCTCTCTTGCGGACAAGATTTTCGAGTTCAAAGTCTTGTGCTTCGGGCCGACGACAGCCCCTCAAGTGTTCACAAAGGTTTTCTCTCTCGTGTCAAGTTGGGCCCACGATCAGGGGATCCGTTTGCTGAGGTACCTCGACGATTGGTTAGTCTTGGCAGTTTCCAGAGAGAAGCTGCTGCAGGACAGGGATCATCTACTTCGGTTCTGTCCTGACCTGGGGATATTAGTCAACCAGGAAAAGTCAAACCTCGTACCCCCTCAAAGAATTATCTACCAGGGTATGGTCATCGATACGACAGTGGCAAGAGTTTTCCCGTCGGATCAGAGATTGGAGAAGTTGCGGGCTGTAGCGTGCAACTTCCTGTCAAAGTCACATCAGTCAGCTCATCAGTGGCAGGTTCTTCTGGGAGTGTTATCTTCCCTGGAGAAGCTGGTCCCTCATGGGCGTCTTCATCTTCAGTCTCTGCAATGGAGACTGGGAGAATTCTGGTCTCCAGCGGGGGACTCTCGTTTATGGTTCCTCTGTATTTGGAAGTGAGAGAAGACCTTCGTTGGTAGTTGGACGATCAGAATCTGTTGAAGGGTGTCCCTCTGCATTCTATCCCACCAGACTTCCTTCTGTTCTCGGACGCCTCCCTCGCAGGTTGGGGCGCGCACTTAGGCGGCCTCATCGCTTCAGGCGTTTGGGGTTTGGAGGACCAGCAACAATCAACGTCGTCTTTGAGTTGAAGGCAGCTTTCCTGGGTCTGAAGGAGTTTTGGGGGAAGGTAGAGGGTCACTCTGTTGTTCTCATGTCGGACAATACCTCGGTAGTAGCCTATGTTAACAAACAGGGAGGCCTGGTTTCTCAGCAACTTCACGTCTTGACTGCCAAGCTTCACCAGTGGGCAATCAGCAATTCGGTAGAGCTCTCAGCCAGCTATATCCCAGGGAAACGGAATGTAGTCGCAGACAAACTCAGTCGCTGGGATCAGATCCTAGGCACAGAGTGGTCCCTTCATCAAGTGGTGGCAGACAAGCTTTTCCAGATTTGGGGGAGACTCATGCTGGACCTTATCGCAACACACTACAACAGGAATCTGGAGGTGTTCTGTTTAGTGGTTCCAGATCCCTTAGCAGAAGACGCATTCCAACATCCCTGGGACAACCTGGAGGTGTATGCCTTCCCTCCGTTTTGTCTGATCCATCAGGTTCTCAACAGGCTGATGACTTCACAGGGTCTCAGAATGACATTGGTAGCCCCTCTGTGGCCTCAGGCAGAATGGTTTCTAGATCTGCTGTCGTCGTTGTCAGAGATTCCGAGGGAGATTCCCCCTTGGCAGCATCTCCTGTGTCAGCCCCATGCAGAAAGGTTCCACCAGTCAGTAAAATCCCTGTCTCTTCACGCTTGGAGGCTATCAAGTATCTCCTCCGAGCGAGTGGCTTTTCTCAGAGAACAGCTGGACACATGTCCAGCAGTCTTAGGAAGTCAACCTCCACTGTTTACCAAGGCAAATGGTCGATCTACTGTGATTGGTGTCATAAACGGGGTTTTTCTCCAATCGCGACCTCTATTCAGCGAATAGGAGACTTTTTAGCCTTCCTCAGAGACGAGAAACGTTTGTCTGTTTCTGCTATTAGAGGCTACAGGGCGGCACTGGGAACTTTCCCTGCTAGTTAAGGGTTTTGAGCAGTCGAGTTCTCCTAGAGAGCTCAAGCCTCCAACGTGGCATGTTTCCTTGGTGCTTAAGAGCTTAACTAAGAATCCATGTGAGCCCTTGCGTTGCTCATCTGACAGGAACCTGACGCTCAAGACAGTTTTCCTTTTGGCTTTGGCATCTTCCAAGAGAGTAGGAGAGCTTCACAGTCTGAGTTATGAGGTGAAGCACACCAGGGGTTGAAAGTTGGTGTCCTTCGGATTTGTCCCGGAATTCGTGGCCAAGACCCAAATTCCTTGGTGCATGATGACAGGTTCACTTCGTTTTCCATTCCATCACTGACTGACTTTGTGGGTGGTGATGCTCAAGAGCTTTTGTTGTGCCCTCTCCGGGCCCTGCGTTGCTATCTTAAAAGGACTCGGCTCCTTAGACCAGGCTGCCGCAGACTTTTTGTTAGCACAGGCCATACAAAGAAAGAGGTGTCTAAGAATACGTAATCTTTTTGGATACGGGAAGCCATCAGACAGGCATACTTGACTCTTGATGATTCCACCACCACGTCTGTGCAGGCTAGAGCACATAACGTCAGAGGTATTGGTCCCTCTCTGGCTTTCATAGTGCTGAGCGCTGGCACTTGGTTACGCCAGTCCACGCTCACCTCCTTCTATCTTAAGGAGGTTGGCCACAGATCTATGGACACGTTTTCCCTGGGTCCTATGGTGTGAATGAGAGAATGAGTGAGTTGGCTAGTCTCCTTCTTTCTCTTGTACCTTTCCTTCTTCCTTCGGGCGGTTTAAGGAATAGACACGTCATTTATTGGACTGGTCTGATACAGGTGAGTGAGGTAGTCATACTGGTAGTGTGGTCGTGCAATATACTACAGTATCTTACCCACTATATGGTAGCATAGGCTCCACTCCTTGGCAAGGAGGATTCGGAAGTAATACAAACCCGAGAGTCTTGGTTTGTTATTGCACAGTCAAAGTTTCTCTTTGGTTCCCTATACAATGGATATCCCGTATATCATTGTATGTCCAGGTTCTGAGTGGTTAGATATTAGTTTATCTAGCTTCTCAACGGACTTCAGTCCCTCTCCAAGAACTATTTCTTTTGAGAGCTGGACTGGTGGGTAGGCCCCCAGCCAGTCTAGGATGTCTTATATCTCCCTCCAAGTATGAGTCTATCCTGTTGTTAAGACCGAAGGTTTGTTCGCATATGAACAAATGACAAATTTTCTGAGACAATTTGAATTTTTCATAGCGACAAACCTGAGGTCTTAATGTTATACTGCCCACCTCTAGCCGCCCCTCTATTTGTTAAGTCATCCTGAGTTGGGAAAGACTGGCGTAGATGAGCGGTCCTTGACCACTCTTTACCCGACCTACGCTTGCGTTGCCAGATATCACAAGATTCCTTGCTTTCATCTGCTTATAACCGGATCCAGCTAGGCACTAGAAATTATCCTATTGTTAAGACCTCAGGTTTGTAGCTATGAAAAATACAAATTGTCTTAGAAAATTTGTCATTTCTCCTACAATTCCTAAAGCCCTAACTTATGTCATTAGTTTTTTGTGTGGAACTTTGTCAAAGGCCTTTTTAGAAATCTAAGTAGAATATGGATGTTGGGACAGGATTTCTGTTGAAAAATGAGGTGGTAATAAGGAGAAATTCAAAGTGAGGTAGTAAGTATGACCAGGTTTGTGGGACTGATTAGTAGGACTCTGAGGTAGGAAGAGGATAGTATAGTGGAGTTGGACAAGAGTGAGAATGAATTGCTAACAACAGAGGACACTGAGGAGAAGCAGCAGAATTGTTTTGTGGTGAGTGACTTGCAGAGGTGTATTAGAGATGGAGTACCTGGGAGATGGTGGCCCTTGTTGAGTAAATGGATGCAGTTTGCAGAGGGATTTGTTGTGCAAAGGCACAGTGTATTTTTCAAGAGAGAAGATGGGAGAGTTGACTTATGTTCCAGTGTTCTTGATGAGAGGAGCAATGGGGATGTGCATGTTTGTCCATTAAAAATATAGACATTTGGGGAGGTTTCAGTTGATTGAGTGTGTGAAAGAGCATCTGTTTTCCCCATGTTTGAGGAAATTTTGTACGGATGTGGCAGTTAGTGCGAAGAATGTCAGAAGGGAAAGAAGTATCAGAGTGTATGCTAGCTCACCTGTTTTGAAGTTGAGTATGAAAGCACCATTTGAGGTAGTGGCATTTGATTGTGTAGCCTTGCTGGTAACTGTAGAAGCAGTTGTTGTGGTATATCATGTGTAAGTTTTTAAGTTGTGCAACTGTGAAGAATAAGACTAGTGAGAATGTTGAAAGAGTAGTCAGTATGGTCCTGTTGCCTATGTGTGTGAAGAAGCCAGGAAGAATGTTGAATGATAAGGGACCAGACTTTGTTGGTAGACCTTTTGAGCAAATGCTGGGAGAGTGGGGTATCAAGCATGTAGTTACAACTATATAAATGTTGAGTGCTAATGGATTGATGGAACGAACCATAAAGATTCTGATTTAGATGTTATGAATGTTGACTGATAGAGAGAATGAATGGGATATGTTGTTAGGGAGAGTGCTAGTAATGTATTATGGGTCAGTGCATAAAAGCACTAACATACCTCCAAGTGACAAGTGAGTAGTAATGAATTATGAGATATGTGAGAGTGAGGTTGGATTTGAATGCAGATGAGCAGGAGGTGTGGTCAGGGAATGTGTTTAGTATCTGTATACATAGTATCTATGTTGATTTTTTCATGAAAGATCTCAGATTCTCATTTGGAAGGAGCGAAAGGCTTTTATTTAGAAAATACTGCATTCAGAGATCCCAAAATAATCTCTGCCCTCAACTTGGACGTCATAACAAAAATAAATTCTATGGTGACCCCAAAAATTGTGTTGACCTCCATGTATCTTGGTTTATTCTGAGTTGAAGTGTTGAGAAGATAAGGAATTACTTTAGGACACATGCCAGAGTTGGAGATTTGTGGAAAAAATTATGATTATACGTAGTACAGTATTAAGGTTCTTTTAGTTACGGGGGGGGGACTATAGGATCAAGTTAGGCTAAGTTAAGTAATGTATAGTTAAGGCTGAAGGTCTTAAACCACTGTAGTATTATTTAGATAATAAATTAGGTCAAGGAACGTTTGAGAACCTGAAAATTTGCTCCAACATCCTCAACCAATTCTAATTATTAAAAGCCCCTACACTGTTATATCTAATTTTTCCTCATTTCTGAGGTCCTAGCTGCAATTTCAACAAATATGTAAAGTAGGAAGGAAAAACTTTTTTCTTTGTCTGTTTGCTTTAAAGTTAAGAACTCCCCTTTCATTTTTGCAACAATATTTAGAATAGTAGAGAATACGTAGTTTCTTCAAAAGAAGAAATAGCTTGTGCCTGTAAAACTTGAAGAAATTTTGAAGCTGTTAAGCCTAATTTAGATGGGACCTTATAAAATCCAGATAAGAACTTGTGAACCGTGTTCACAAGTTGCTACTTCATAGTCATCTGACACTTGACAACTAAAATAATCATGGTCTATGCTTTGTTTTTCTGAGGAACCTTTGCTAATAGGAGCTGGGTGGAAAAAAGTTATGAAGTAAATGAAAGATAGGAAGTAACAGTATGTATACTCTTTGGGTTGTGGGTCTACGATATGAAAACTGATGAGGGTGTAATTACATTAATTTTAGTTGAAAACCATGAAAAAAAGCATTTCAGGATGGAAAACTTGTCACGGATGGCATCTGCATTCATTTTTTTGTTGGAGTTCAAAAGTTGTTCAAGGCTTGTAGCGGTGTTATGGGAAAAGTACTAGATTTCAATGGGAAAATTATGCATAACTATTGTAGAGTTGATAAAGCTCCTAATCTGCAAAATTCACAATAATTTATTGTGCTTTATTTTTCTAAGTTCTCTTCTGTTCTTCATTACTCCATGGATTCACTCAGATTCAACAGAGCAGAGAAGCCTCCTTTAAGTATCTTGGGAAAAGCAAGGGTAGGCTCTCAAGCGAGGACTTCAATACAACCCAAGTAATTCATATGTCCAATATATCTCACTAAAACAATCAAATGTGTTCTGATAAACCCTCTGAAAACAAGAGCAATAACTGGAAACAAATTAGCTTTTAATTGAAATTTATCTTGCAGATTAAAAAATTTTCTTTGGGTGGACAGCAATGGCTATAAATGTAGAGCACAGGATACAAACTGAAAGGCAATGGATGGGTTTTGTGAATATAGTTAATCAACAAGAAATTACCACTTGAACATGTCAGGGTAGCCCACAAGCTTGAGTGTGGCAGTACTAATAGAGGTAAGTCTCCACCACCAACACCATGACATGACAGCAGTCATGGAACAGCAAGCTTGGTACAGAAAAATAATATGCATTACAAAAAAAACCCTTAGAGTAAACTAGTTACAAAGAAAATGACAAATAGGTAGCCATGCTTGTTAATGAATTAGATATGGAGCTAAATTTGGTTCCAGGACAAATGGCAATCTTTACCTATCACACTAAATTAAAATAATATTTTTGAGACTGGAGTAGAGATCTTAAGAACAGATGTACTAAAGGTGCTTCAAACAAAACTACGATGGGGAAAAAGCACACCCAGGTTTTCTGGTTCTAAGAGATGTAAGCACTAAAGATTTAAAACAGGCATGCAGAGAACAAGTAAAAATAAGATATAGAAGTGTGGATAATCTGAGAAGCAGAACTCGTGCGTTTACGTTAAGCAGAGTTTGTAAAGATGAGCTCTCTTAATGAACAAGTCACACTGAAGGTGAAAGGGTTCCTGACAGAAACACTTGGCTGATTGTTCAACAGGAATTGTTTGATCTTTTTATAATCTATTGAAATTAACAGAACCTGGCAGACTGAATGACTCAAACCATTTGATCAAAGGTTAAAAGATAAGGCTATTTTCAAGAGTGCTTTTCTTACCGTGTTTTGCATTCTCAAGAGAAGCTAAGCACTTCTCTAGACATTCCCTGGTTGGGTTACCCGATCGTCCATATTCATATTTCTGAAAAAAATATAAAATAGTTCCCATACAATGAAATTCATCTATGCAATTATTAAAAACTTATACGGAATAAGCTTAACCTGTTCAGTCAAAAAATTATTTTTTATAATAAAATAGTTTTATATATACTTAACTGCTAATTATATAACTATAGTTTCTACTAGTACAGCAGCTAAAATTTGAAATTCACAGTATCAATTCTTTTGTTTTGGTGTATGTAACAAGTCTTGCCCACTTTCAGGAAAGAGAGGAACACCTCGGCAAAGAGCTTCAATTTGTTTGTGCCCTTATGTCCATGCGAGGGGAGAAGGGAGGGCTATCATTCTGTAATTAATTGGTAAGTATACATATACATACTACTATAAAACTTAATTCTATAATAAAAATGTCATTTTTATAAAAGCAACTTACTAAGTAATTACATAGCTGATTCCCACGCTGACAGGAGGTAGGATGCATGGACATATTCTACCTCCAAAACATTAATAAGTGTAATGAATTTTGAGAATAGAAAAATGCCAGCTTTGATACAATGCTTGTTGTTTCCTTACCTGGTAAGAGAACTACTACAGGAAGATAATGCCTTTGGTTGTGGGTCATCTTAACCCGTAACAACATGGCGGTTTAGCCATGGGAATGCCTGCTACATGAGTGGGAGCTTTGCAGCTAAGGACATTTCCAAAAGCTAGTAGAAGCATAAAAATTGCTCCTTTCCTCCTACCCTGGGTACAGTACCATCATAAAAATCAACCAGACAAACATTGCTGTTACTTACACCACAAAATTAAAAACACCACCACCCATCCACAAAAACGGGTGGGTATCCAAGTACACAGTAGCCCCAGGGCTCCTCCAAGACTCAACACCCTATGTCAAGATGAACAGATTAAGGATGGAAGGGATACTTCCTAAATTTCCTCCCCAACCCCACGGCAACCATTGATAATGGACCTAAGATACAGCAATTGTTAAAAACTGCTGCAATAACGAGTACTAGATGTATTTGCTTTGGACATGGTTGAAGAAAAAATTGAAGGTCTTAGTATTGAAAAAACGTTCTTTTCTTTAACTACCAAAGTCTTAATATTGAAAAAACAAGTCTCAATTATAAAAGTGTCAACTTGTGAAAAATTCAGTCTTCTAAGAAAACCTATCACTGACTAAATTGCTGAAAGCTACCAAAAGGGCAAGTATACTTCACCAATTGTAAGCCAATTGTCTCACCATCGACTAACAAAGTAAACGAATTGCAAAAATAACTGAAAGCTCACAAACTTGGCCGTAAGCTGCAAAAACAAATTGAAACTCTTTGCTGAGTTGTTCCTCTCTTTTTCTAAAGTTGGTGGTGCCCACAGTTAATTTCCATACTAGTAGAAATTATTAGAAACTATAGCTATGTAAGTTACTTGATAAAAATTCAATTTATGGGTAAGTATACTGGCTACAGGGCGTGTAAGCTGCATCTCAAAGTTGCAATTAAGATCAAATAATTCAGCTTTGAAAAAAATTTAGTCTGCTATATCTGCATTCAAGCAGAACTTGGGAAAACCTGGTTTCTGTACTATGAAGAGCCAAAATTGCCCTTAAGTTCCCATTAAAGCTATTTTCATAATTGCTTACTTAAAAACCCTAAAAACAGCCTAACAAAATAGGCTGTTTTTAGCATTTTTATAGGGGTTCCAAACATTCGCGGGTTCTAACTATTCACGGGGGGTTCTGGTACACATCCCCCGCGAATACGGGGGGACCACTGTAATCATTGTTTGCTGTTCATTTCAACAGTCATTCCCAGTGTGACGTTATATTTAAGAGTAATAAAATTTGACTTTCTTTCTCTTTATTGTGCTATAGCAAATTACCAGTTATTAATCTCTTTCGCCACACCACACTTTATTCATTACTTTTCAGGAATTAGATTATTTTTAGTTCTCTGCATGTCAAGTAAACATTCAACTATTAAAGACATCATCCACAGAGTTTTTATTTATTTTATAAGTTTACTGAAGGGAGTAATGGAAGGCTCAGTGATTTACATTTGTCATTTGTCCTTGTTTCTGGCTTGTCTTGTCCATTCCAACCTGTCCAGAATTGAAATGTCCTCTATAATGGGGAGGTGTTCAGGATTTTAAGCCAGAACCAAGGAAAAGTAATACCTCTATATTAACAATTTCATTCATTCTTGAGTTGCCCCTAAGAACTGAAAGCCTCCATTCTCCCTAAATCATCCCTACTCCCACTGGCTGCCTAGAATTAATCTCCACAGGTGTCCTGAATGGGGGAGAGCATCCCTAGGCCGAGATTTTAAAAGGAAGAGGCCACAGCAGCTTGTTCTCAGAAGTTCTCAGAACTTTCTCAGAAGCCAGACGCCTCTCACATGCAGAACACCACTTCTCCCCCTTTGCCCCCTTGCTCCTCTGGGGATCTCACAAGTGTTCTTTTACCATCCATAGTGCACAAGATCGATCAGCAGATGAGGAGACAACAACACCAAGAATTTCCAGGTACTGTGAGAGTAATTTCTAGTGCAGACAGTGAATCGTTTTTGCCCCTTGTCTGTATTTTGTTTCACCCTTCTTAGGCGACTTTCCCCCTTCGTAGTTCAGCTTCTCACTCCCTAAGTTTGGTTCGATGCTGTGATTAATTCTCCTTGTGATGCTAGTAATGATATTAAACATCCCCCTAGTTAATCAAGCAATGTAGTATTCCTTTCTGTATAAGCTCCCAGTCATTTTATGCCCCTTGATTGAGCTTGAATATGCAATGCCAAGAGCAAAATAATGTGTAATGTTTTCCCACATGTCCATCGCCTTAGTACTGATGCTAGAATGCAATTTCTTTGCAGACAAAGATCGTGCCTGATTGTGAGAGAAATATTGGGAACGGTTGGTTACGACGCTTGCATTTAAATAACCCGCTTTGTGCAAACCAATTCTCTGGGTCTGGGTCATTTCCCAGCCACGTGTTCCCGGTGGACCTGCAATCAACCACCTTCCATTAATTTCTGGACCTACAAATCATTTAAATGTAAATATAGTTCATTTAAACTAAAATCCAGAGTTTATGTAAATTCCTCCTCCTCAGTAATATCAATCAGCTTTCTGCTGTAGAATTTTTTTTTGTTAACTCTCGTCCCTCCAGTCAAGGCCATTTTAGGAGTGAGGAAGTAACCTAAATGCATTTTCAAGGAGGGAACGAGCAGTTTTACACATAAAATAATCGGCATGAAAGCTCCCTTTCACAACTTTTAGGTCTACCCTTTCACTGAATATGGTTGAAATTTTTACGCCTTTGAGAAGGCATGCGGTACAGGCAGCCAATGCTTTCTAGTTGCACCTGCCTGTTTATATAAGACTTGTACGACCAATGGTAGATGATGTGTTTTCTGGCAACCAAAATACTCCAACTTGTGTTCTTGCATCACAGATAGCCAACTCTACCTCTGGAGAAACCAAGATGATTCAACAGTTCATGGTATTAAGAGGACAACTTCACTTCCAAAAAGAGGTAGATGTGTCACTTATAGTGCACTGTACTAACATAAGTTAGACCTGCAGCAAATGCATATTCACAAACAATTGTTGGTGTTTCTTCCTTCCATTCAAATAGAAGTGTGAGTCAATTGATGCTAAGTCTGTCCTACATTGCTGTTCAGCTATCTTACTTTTTTTCAGTAATGCATCACATTTTAGCAGATATCTTGTTATTCAAAAGTCCAGGAGTTTTAATCATTAATGTATTTTTGTTGCACAATTCTTAATTGTTTCTACTTCCCTATTCCCATTTGTTTCTTTCTTTTCTCAGAAGATGAGGTTTGTCACTAAAGCAAAGATTAGACTATGTCTGATGATTTCTTTGAAAATGTTTCATTTTGTTTCCTTGTTTGTGGTTCTTGGTGTCATTAACAGTCTCTATATCTTTTAACACTGGCAAACAAACATCAGACTGAGTCAATAACAATACCCTCAAATTCACAATTTTTCCATTTTCAGATTTTCCATCCTTAGCGCATCTATCTGATGGTTTGATTGCCCTAATTGTTCAGTATTTACAGTTATGATTACTTAATCCTAACTATAGTGGGGCAGATAACAGAAAAATCATGCAAATGATGATACAAGCATCAAATTTGGCACAAGTTCTCTCCAAGGTATACTAATCAAATCTGCCCAATTGGCCAATTGAAAATCCAAGATTGCGGCCATTTTCAAGATGGCCACCAAATAACCACCCAAAGTAGATGTTTTGCTTAGAAATATTTGTAGTTGTCTAATTTGCATGATCTAAGTGTGGATTCCTATGTTTTGAAACCTGCTGAACTATATTTTCCTGTTTAAAAAGCACTCTTGAGACATATTTCTCAAGATGATCACCAAGATATTTGTCTTTCAACCAGCTGTGACTTCTGACATGTATGAAGTTTGCCGCCATCACTGAGAGATACAGGGTATGACTGATTCTCGTGCTTGAAGAATTCTTGCAAGTCACACTGTCTGTTCTGGCTTGAGATAAACAGTTGTGAGAATAACTGACAGTCATCTTTTAGGACTTTCTCCTTGGATATTCCCTCGGCCTGTTTTTGTTTGAAGAATGAAACAGGGTTCTTCTTGATTGGATGATAGAAAAGACTTTCAGCTTCATCCTCTAGCCCTTTCATAAATGATAGGAACTGCTCTTTGCCTCACCGGTGATTTGTAGCTAACATTTCAGCTAGAGTCGGGTCTGCAATGTTCTTAACACTATCAGGTCTGCTGATTTTTCTTGGAATGGGTTGTTACCCATCTCCTGCATCACTGCAGAGAGTGATTACACCTTTTCAAAGAAAGATTTCTGGGCACTCAGTGTCTGCTGCTGTATGTGGCATCCTTCATACCCGACATGGCCTCGTATCCAGCTAGTATACGGCTAACTTCAGGTCCAGCAACCCTCCACCTACGAAGTGCTGACGGGTCTTCTGTCAACCAATTGCTCCTCCGTCACCTTTAGATCACTGCATTATTGAACTCGTGTGCTTGATCAATCACATGCTAGATAATTCTCTTCCCGACTTGTGGATGATGAAGTTACCATTGTGAAACTCCTTGGCCACGTCTGGATGTTGTTGTTTGAGTAACATCATATCTCGGAGGTGAATAGTGATCTCCGGGCATAGCTAACATTGTTATTTGCAAAGAAGTAAGGCACCAGTTCTGAAAGTGTCTCACGGTACAAGTTGAAGTCTCCTCTGAATGAGGGGATGAGGGTGAATATCATGAGTTCCATGTCCAGCACCAGACTCCAGAATTGAAACTGCAGACTCTTTTTCTTCCGTTTTTCACACCAATCCTCAAAGGTTATTTCTGATGTGCTAGACTCTTCAGAGCAGAAATAATGACATGCCTTCTTCATCAGTTTGTACAAGCTGCCTGCTGTAATCTGGTTTGCTTGTCTTGTCTTTGCAACACTGGATGCAGACAGGTAAGACTCTGATGTACCAGATGAGGCCACCTCTGCTTCCACAATGGCACTGGTCCACCCACACTCTAGTAGTAATGTTCCTATTGATCTCAGTGAAGCCATTTCTATATGAAGGCCTCCAAACATGACAACAAACTTGTCCTCTCCATATACTTGCCACTTCCACTGTATTTGTTTTGCCAGAGCATACAACGGTAGGTCAGCAACAATTACAGGTGTCTGTTGTGGGTTCAAAAAAGCCACTGTATCATGGACCTTCTCCATGGCATGCTTGACAGTTGCAAGTGTGCCTGGTCTCGCCACATAGGGATCATTGCCGATATGCTCACTTCAAATGGACGGCTCCTTTTCTGTGTTGCATGATATGCTGACCATATGATGCTGGCTGCATCAGCCACATTCTCTGTGAGGAAGACTTCCTCCAACCAAGAATATTCTTCTTTCAAATGTGACCTGATTGACTCTGGTGCTGATAAGGATTGGCTTGCAATTGGAGGAGGATTGGGGTTTTTGGTGATGTATGCTGGTCAAATATTGGTGTATGCTTCTGGAAGCTCTGGAACTTTTTTAACCTTCATTTTTTACTCTATATCTAGTTTGAGTGGCTCACATTCATCACCAGGATTTCCTGTGTTTGGATGCTGGAAAATGGACGCACTTGTACCGTGTAAAGATGTTTCGGCTGTGGTTGCAGTCGGATTATGATCTATGTTGTCAACTGCTCCAGTTGTGAACAAATTCTTTTCTCAAGACTGAGGGACAGATTACTCCATCTTCCACATACTGTGCAACAACTGCTTCTCCTAACTGCTGAGATTTCTAGGACTTGGTCATATGATATGCTGAGCCCATTCTCATGGAGCATTTCAATTATTTGTCTCATCCTCGTCTTGGCAAACACATACAGGCCCGTGTAGACTGCATAATGTGGCTACCAGTCCTTGGAATGCCTGTGGACATCCGTTCCTTCCTTGTATTTGGCGAAGCAGTTGTACTGTAGAAGTTGTGATGTAGCAGTCTGATTCAACACTCCATGATGGAGTTGGGCCTTGATGTATGCACCCTGTTCGATCATGCATACAAACTGAAGCAGTGATGGTGGCACTCCCTGTTCTAAGTCTTTGTCATGAAAATAGCTGCTGAAATTTGACTTCTGATAGAGCATGTCTTGTCTTATTATCCCAGCGGCATTTGCTAGATGGATCACTTCACCATAATGGGATGCTTCTGATAGAATTGAACGTTCACTACATCAGTTTCAGCAGCCAACAGAACTTCTCGTCCTTGGCGATTAGCTTGCAGCTTGGGAATGTACAAAAGCAGCTGATCCTTGAGTCGAGTAGGATGAACATCAGGCGAGTCAACACCAAACTGTTCCAGCCTCTGCTTGTAAAGCTTGGTCAAATCAGCAAGCTTGAAAATTTGTGGCCTCTCACTGGCATTTTTCATCTCGCAGATGTAGGTGACTAGTTCAGAGAAAGCAATTGGATATGCATCCTTCCAGCATTCCTGCACCTTTAGGTATGCCCGTTCTCGATTATACAATGCCACCAAACAGCCAGGGTGATATTTCACTTCTTGGGCTACGACATCTGCACTTAGTTTGGCGAGAAGTTTTGTATCACTGAGTGCTTTGGCACATTCATTTATTCTCCTCTTCACTTGCATTGTCACTGCTTCTCTAAGCTCCCCTCCTTCAGTTTTGCAGAAGAAGCCTTCTTTTGTTTTAGTTTCTTGGATCTTTTGTGGAATCTTACTCCTACTGCCCTCATCACTAGTACCTACATGACTCGCTCTTTTTTCAGCTCGGTGTAACTTTTTGTTGTTGAACAGAAGCCTGCAACTCTCATGATATTGTGCCTTATTTTTTGTCAACATTTCCTCTATCCCAGAACCTTTGTCAAGTTTTGCAGGGTCTAGCTTGATTGGTAGCGCATTGAGTGAGTGATACAGAGGAATATTCTTTGCCAGGTTTGTATATCTAGCAGGATTGGCCTGGGGAAATTTTAGATCTTCGTTCTTAACCTCCTGACATAGGCAACGCTTGGTCCAGTCTGTTTTCCATGATCGTCCAGTAGAGTTAGCATCCATAATTATGATGACATTCAGGGTCGAGGGTTTATCCTTTTACCACCCTGTACTTGTAATAGTACAATAGGCCTCTTATGTCCTGTAATATACAAGAAGCGCTTTCCTGTATGGGATACAACTAGGGGCTTGCACTGTGCCATACACCTAGTCCAATCGTTCATCCAGTGTCATAAGTCCTGTGCGATCTGTACACCATCCAGATAACTAAAACCCTGTTATCCTTGGTTTGGCTCTCCCGCGCTGACATGTCCTGTCCATTCAGGTGCGGCTGCTTAACTGATTTGGGGTTGATTAGGCAGCAGTTGGGATACTAGTAGGTTGTTGTTGTATGATGCCAACATGAATTTCCTACTTAGCTGACACTGAACCCCATGCTGAGTTTCATAGCAGTGATGTCACCAATGTGCCTTGGTAGTGCCCGACAATCACACTTTTAATACAGTGCCTTGACCATGCTATAAACTAGAAAATATACATCAGCAGGCTTAAAAACATAGGAATCCACACTTAGATCATGCAGTTCGGACAACTACAAATATTTCAAAGCAAATCATCAACTTCGGGTGGTTATTTTGGCGGCAATTTTGGATTTTCAATTGGCCAATCGGGCAGATTTGATTAGTATCCCTTGGAGAACAATTGTGCCAAATTTGATGCTTGTATCATCATTTGCACGATTCTTCTAAAAAATTACTCTTATCTGCCCCACTACTATAACAACTTTAGCTGAAAGGATCTCTGCTCACAGCCATTCTTACCTTCAATGTCTAAAATACCCAGACAATTTCAAACAGGATCACTAACAATAATGCACAAGGTGTAAAATGAGTAGTATCATCTGCATAAATTATTGTGTTATAATTAAATGTAATTCTTAGATACTTCTTGTTCAGTGACATATTATGTCCTCATAGATGAAGAGGCAAAAATTTTGCCTAGCTGAAGAGCATGACTATTATCAGTGTATGTGACCAATGACAGAAAGAAGGCTGATGGTTTTACTGTAGTTATAATATAAAGGTGAAACATCCAGTATAAACTGTATAACAAATTAAGATTTCTTTTAGCTATCACAAAAAAAGACCAGGGGTATCTACAAGCACTTAAGTCTCAGGCAAATACTCCTGATAAACTTACCTTGAACTGAGCTGGACCATCTTGTTTGAAAGTTGTGGCCATGGAAATAGGTGGTACAACAGCCATAGAATTCCACTGTTCAGGTTCATTGCCATCATGAATGGCTCGAGTTGGGAATGTTGCATCATTCTTTAAGAAACCAAGATCTTCAGCCATGATGTTTGCCTGTAAAAGGAGTACAATAGTCTAAGCATAAAATTGAAGGTACCGTTGAGAACAATATTAACACATTGGTATCATTATTGTTTCTGTTTTGTGTTAAAAGAATAGTTGTTTCAGCGACATTGATCTCGTATAAAATCATTTCAACGTTCTTTAGTATGTATGTATGTAAAGGATATGTACAGTACTGTTATGTAAATAACATTGAAGCCTATAACACACACACACACACACTCCTTCACTTATCTTTCATTTTAAGCCATTCTCATTTATAATTTTACTGTATTTTCTCATTTTATTATTTTTATATTTTCTCATTATTTTTTACAACCCAAAAGATAAATGCAATCATGTGCATAGGGTACATACGTACACACACACTCCTTTGAATTGATGGCATCGAGAAAAGTTATAAATAGTATTGTCAAGAAAAATCTGGATCCCTTTTTTTCCCGACAATCCTTCGCAAGACTCAGGATTTGCAAGCAGAAATAGGAAGCAGGCAGCAGGGGTTGTGGTTCTCATTTATCTGTTAATATGTTCGTTAATATGTTCAAGAAAAATTCTTTTTATTCAGTTTAACTGCACAGGCAGTGTTGTGAATATTAAAGGGACTCTCTTTTGATTGCTTAAAAAAAAACTTTGGATGAATTGCCCAACATAGAATCTTTGAGTAGCAAAAGTCCCCTCTGCCTCTTTCCTCCAGAGGCATCACCAAAGGTAGACTTGTGTAATTGTATCTCGGCTAAGAGTCGGTTTTGTTGCAAAGAATCTGTGAAGTGTTCACCTCTAATCCTTTTGTATTTTTGTCATCCGAGGTTTGACTAAGCAGATTTTCAGTCAGAGTAGTCTGATGATTCAAAAGTAAAATTCATATGAAATATTAACTTTTTGAGGCTGGTGTCTAGAGATTTTAAAGTTTTTTTTTGTAAGATTGTTCATTGTCTTTGTGTGCATTACTGGAGCCTTGTGGGCAATTGTTTCAGAGCTCATTTCATTGGTAAGTTGTAAAAGTTGGTGCGAGTCCACCTTTCAGTTCATGTAGTTGTTAAACTTGAATAGTTGTTTTTATAATAAAAATGAAAAAACCCACCCTCATCTTGCTAGACCTTTCCTTAGACGTATGTTCGTTGCACCCTAAAGGCCAGGCTATAATAGTCCCACAACATATTTGCTTAGATGTTTGTTGATTGTGCCTTAAAGGCCAGGCTATAATAATCCCACATCATCTTGGGACAGAACCATCCTAGTGGGAGGGGAAATTTCCTACAAGTACAATGTGTTGCTAACATCTACATATTTGCATTTTAAGTATTTTCAGTTTGAGATGAAATATCAAGTGATAACATTTTCCCTTCCGTACTGTTATGGTAGTGATAATCATAGCTGGAGTCAACTAAACTGATGAGATACTGTATGTACAATACATAAGCAAGGCCAAAAATATAAATGGCAACATGTGAAACTGCACTCAGAAACACACACATACTGCAAGAGGCATGTATGGATGGTGACATCAGTGTTGTTGAAATGCCACTTGTAGGTGTAAATCATAGGGCTATAAACCCTCTATGGTGTAAACACACACCCACAGGCATACCTGAACCACATTAACACTGGCTATGACCTGAGCAAAAGCTGAAGCAGAAATGATAATAAAAGAGTGAACCACCTGCTCTTCATGGATGACCTGAAGTTGTATGCAGACTGAGAAGAAAATTGGAAGAACTAGTTATGACAATCCACCAATTCCCAAATGACTTCTGAATGGAATTTGGGTTAGACAAGTGTGCCAAGAGTACAATAAAGAAAGGGAAGTAACATCAGAAGGCATAAACATAGAGGAAGACATGTTTGTTGAAGACCTGGCAGAAGAGTCTGCATATAAGTACTTGGGAATAGAGGAAAACACTGGTATAGAACACAAAAAAAAGAGCACATCAGCTGCTCAAAGAAAATCTGCAAGTCATAATTAACACCACAGAACAAGATTACTGCCATAAATCAGCTGGCAATATCAGTGGTGACTTAAGGTTTTGGTATTGTAGTTTGGCCACCAGGTGAGTTAGACAGGATAGACATTAAAACCAGGAAGATTTTCACCCTACATCAAGTCACATACAGACACCAGTGTATGGACAGAATATACCTCCCTCGCAGGGGAGGTAGATTAGACCTGACTGAGATCAACCAGGTCTACAGAGCAGGAATAGTAAGTACAATTACAGGTGTCTGTTGTGGGTTCAAAAAAGCCACTGTATCATGGACCTTCTCCATGGCATGCTTGACAGTTGCAAGTGTGCCTGGTCTCGCCACATAGGGATCATTGCCGATATGCTCACTTCAAATGGACGGCTCCTTTTCTGTGTTGCATGATATGCTGACCATATGATGTTGACCAAGGTGTCATAAGTGATAGACGATACATCAGAACTGTGCAAATCTGACTCGTTACAGGGACGAGTTGACCAAGGTGTCGATCAGTGTATGAGCAAAATGTAGAGCTGCATTAACTCACCGTGAAAAGATGCATAAATGGGTAGAATAGGGAGATGTGTAAGAGTATATCGATAAGAACAATCATGGCTAGGAGAGTGAAATTTGTAATTGGGGTGGCCAGAAGAGGGCTGAAGAGACGAGTCATAGAAAACAGGAATTGTAAATGTAGTGTCATGTTAACCACCCTGAAAAACCTAACCTTGTGCCAGCCAAGTCACATGCAGCACAGGTAGTTAGAGCATAGGGAGTGATTGTAATGGTGCTGGAAACTCTTTGCTACTACGAAAGGTGATCATCTATTTGAATTTTGATGATGTTTTTTACCGCAAGGTGTCTTCAAACCTGTGAGCGCTCACAGTCAGAGAAGACACGCTGCCACGGAGTAACGATTGAAGCCCTCCACTGTCCTAACTTCCGAATGCTTCACTTTACAACCAGATTTCCCTGGTGTGGAGAAGTCGCCCAAAGGACAGATCCACCTTTTAGCGACTAACTCTCCACAACATCAAGTTATAGCAGGAAGAAGAAGCACAGCTAGGCGATTGGAGTTTCGTATCTGTGTACGTATTTTTTCTATGCGTATGTAAACTTGGTAATCAGACGAAGCAAAGGGGAAGGGAGGAGTTTACACTTTTGAAGTATTGTTATATTGAATGTATTAAATAGTTGAGAAAATATCCAATATATATAGTTTACTAACAAAAGAGTCGTGTGAGGCGAGCTCTCTTGATTTCGCAACAACCATGTTAAGATGTCAGGTCTAATACATACCAAAGTGAACATACACCAAAATGTCAGAATTTAAATAAATAATTCTATTGTAATTAAGGAATTAATAAAATTGCGTTTTAAATCTTGCCCCGATTTGGCTTCACCGGGTTGACCAGTGGGCAAGCACGCCGCAAAAATTCATTCTTCCCAGAAAACCAATCAAGGAGGGGTACGTGTGAGTTAGTTCTCTGTTAGCTGGGTTTATTACTAGGTTTCATTGTGCAACTATCTGCAACAATTGTTAAATTTATCTATTTGTATCTGTTAATATTGGGTATCTGGGTTAATTAACTTGATTTGAATGCCATTCTACGAATTACTTACTGTCTTGGGATTAGTATTTGATTGTGTTTTTGTTTCAGTTTTATAGTGGCGTTGCTTAAAATGTCCATTTAAGATACTACTTGTACATATCCCATTATCCAACGAGCATGTGGCACTCAAAATTCCTCATTTTGTGTTCAGTTGTGTGAATTTAGTCCCCTATCAGCGGTGATTTGCTATTTCCTGGTGGGAATTTCCTTTGTTAACATGGTATATAGTTTATTTGTAAAATAAAACCTCAAAAGTTCATCGTTTATTTCCGACGCCAAACCTGTGTCACAGAGTTCAGCCCTTCAGGTCTTTCCATCGGCTCACAACCTCCAACCCCAGAACGTTAAAAACGTCGCAAAAAATTCGCGACATCGTGGATCATATCAGCTGCATTTTCAGTACCCCAGATTTCCCTCTGTTCTCCCATCTATTTATTAAGTAAAATATAAAAACTGTCTCTACTTAGTGAACGAATTTCTTTTTCAGGAAATTCATTTTAGAGATATAGATCTGTATTGAAAACAATGAAGACAGGATGATGACAATGGTTTTAATTGGCTCCATTTATCATGTCGTATAACTGATAAAGGTAGGCAAACGAATACGCTCGTCTTGTGACTGAAAAATAGACGTGCGACACGATAAACAGAGAGAGAGAGAGAGAGAGGGCAGTGTTGGGCAAAGCGCTTGGGGTTTTGGGAATTGATTAGTGTAAATCCTAAAGAGGAAGAAGTGCGTTTTGATGAGGAGTCAGTTTTAATCGAGACCTGACAACTATGAATTTACACCCACAACAGACCCACCCCCCCACCTTCCCAAACTCCCCCGCTACGACGGATCGGTTTCACTACTGGTTTCTTGCTTCACTTTTTTCTGGAATTCAATTATTCTCTAATCTCGCTGTCTTCCATTATATTTATTCCTAAATATAAATCAACCGGTTCCAGTCATAGAACTACCCTTATACTCGGAGACTAATTGTTATTTCACTCACTTTTGCTTACGATCTTATCAAGTTAAACAGCACTTAGATGTCTTCCACTCATAACCTGATGAAGCGTTTGACTGATAGATCTTAGAGTATGGAACTATTATGGCAGGCGGAAAAGTATACATGTGCTAATGTATCGATTGTGCATTTGTTTTGTTTGTTTGTTTTTGTTTGATTGTGCAGTTAAACTTGATTGTAGAAAGCGTTATGCTGAATATTCACTGTCCAAGATGGAGAATACTGAGAGTGAGTTTCTTTTGGTCTAATCTATATTTGGCTGAACCTGAGAATGTAACTGGAGACAACATTATATATATATATATATATATATATATATATTATATACTATATATATATATATCTATATATATATATATATATATTATATATATATATATATATATATATATATATATATATATATAGGCAAATGCAGTCAACTAGTTTAAAGGACTGTGTCCAAACTTAAGGCTTAGCAACCACTCTGTTGTTTCACTTTTCTTTCGTGGCATTTGCCTTCATTTATAAATAAATTTATCACTTTCCATATCTTCGTGAATCAGTTATCGACCTTACGTTCTGATTATTGAAGAATGTTTGCACTGGCATTTTATGGATTACTACAAACAATTCAACTATTGTGATATAATTGTAAATCTTCAAGGTCTTCATGATCTGAGATCCAAAATAGGGTTTAATTACCGGTAGGGGATGAGCCTTTGTGGTTGTCGTAGCCAGTGACGAGAAAGGCTTGATATTATAAACCATAGCTATCACAAGACTTGATGGAAGTTGGATGTGTCACACATTCTGAAGACATCCCAATCACTGAAGGAATACAAACGCACTCGCACACAAAAGTAAAGGTAATGCCATGGAGGAAAATGAAAAAACTAGGACTGGCAGTTCTCGTTTTTTTTTCATTATCCACCGTAGCATTACCTTAACTTATACATACCATCACGTTTTATATATTTCGTGATGAAGTTATTCATATATAATGTATATATATATATATATATATATATATATATATATATATATATATATAATATATATATATACTGTACATTTCTTCTTACTTGCAAAGCAGGTATCGAGTTTTATTTCAATAATCAAGCGAGTGTATAAGAAACATAAATGTCTGCAAGAAAATTCCTGAGTGAGCATTCTTCACGAGGAACAATGTGGTGCTTGTCCTTGAAAACTGAACAAAATAGGACCTGACAAGCTTAAATGCGCAGAATCTATTTCAAAGATGAAGTCTAACTCAGCCATGTTTTCCAATCTTTTACGTCAAGTTTATCTCTACCCCCCCCCCCCCCCACACAACAAAAATGCATCTGTTAAAATTAAACGATAAAGGTAATCTCGATAACAAAATAACCTGGAACCTTAGATAAAAAAAAAAAAAAAAAGACCTCGAAGTTTTACAATTATATCACAATAGATGAATTGCTGTTATTAATCCCGAAACCCTCAGTGCAAACATTCTTAAATATCAGAAGTGAGATCGACTGCATCATGCCATACATTAATGTATATGTGTATACATATACATACACATATATAATATATATATCTATATATATTATATATATATATATAATAATATATATATATATATGGGGATACAATCCACAATGAAGTAAATTTCTCTTGTAGTTTAAAATATAAATATCTTTGTAAGGATTAAAGCTTTCGACCATCAACTGTGGTCTTGTACACTAAAGTGTCTTGTACACTTTAGTGTACAAGACCACAGTTGATGGTCGAAAGCTTTAATCCTTTACAAGATATTTATATTTTAAACTACAAGAGAAATTTACTTCATTGTGGATTGTAATCCCCATTTACTTAGAGGTACGACATAGTACCTGGCTTCTGCATATATATATATATATATGCGTATACACGAATGAATATGAGTAAATGAAAACGCGTTCTGAATTTAATGGTCACATACATATAACGCATGCTTGGGTATACGACGAACATCTCAGCTGGTCTGTTTGGTTCTCTGCTTCGGGAAATCAATGATGCAATCAATCCGTATCTTTTAAACTCTGACCAATTATCTCAAATAAAGGTTATTCGGGATGGATAAGATTTCTAAAAGCTTTTACTGCTAAGTCTATGAAATATAAATAATAAAAACTGGCAATCATCAATAAAAATTAACTACACAAAGGGAATTAATCTAGTTTGAATGTAAGGAGTGGTAAGATGGGGACCCAACGGCGACACACAACACTTAAGTTCAAGGTCAACTCTCACGATAAACAAAAACAAATACGAGATCTTGGCCTATATCAATCTCTAATAACTAATCGTATGTTCCTGCAACCGTTTTAGGAAGGTTAACTCGACCACATAAAAGACAGGATACCAGTTTACTCTCGCAACATCATGAAAAGGGTGCAACATCAGATAACAATAACAATTTCAGCTCCTGGATGGACCGACGAGTGTTGAAATATCACGGGGGTCCGGGAAGGCATGCGTTGTCAGCAGCCAATCATTACACTACACTACATCACTATCATTCCCACCATTCACAGACACAGACCGACTTGATAAACAAGCAACCGTGCACACCTAACATGCTGGCAGCAATTCCATGCTTGACATCAAACAACAATGCTTGGAGATATTTTAAAGATACCGCCGTGGGATCAGTGATGAAGGGACAACACGCCAAGGAAATCATGTGTTCTTTACGTCACAAGATCATACTATGCAAATTCATTTTGGACTTACCAGGTACACAGCTGTTGTCGATGCTCGGTAAATAGATTTTATACACTTACAATCGACAATGGTATAAAACAGATTAATTTGGATGGGCACTGTGGATATTAGGTAGAGCGTAAGTCACAAAATTGTTACAACGATACAACACCGCTCAAGCGTGACCGACACCAAAGAGGAGCAGGTGGGGAATGCTGAGTGCTGACTCGGGACTCGGGTCTCTGGTCTCTGGTCTCGGGGCCGCTATTGAGGTCTACTCTCGTGTGACCGTGTCTCGTCTAGATCATTGCGTGGGAGATGAGCTGGTTCTTACCGAACGTCGCCAGAGATATTAATGTTCCTGGCTATTTCTTATCTCTTCTTGGATTGTATGTATTGATTAACTATGTCAATGGTTTAGACACATTGTTTTCTCAGAGATGATAGAGTAGGTCAACAACTTCATTCCAAAATTAACCAGTTAGGCCTAAGTGCACCACTGTTATCAAGACCTATGAAACTGTTTGGAAGCAATTACTTTAATTTTTCAGAGAAAATCGAGTATGTCCTTCATGGCAACTTCAACAAAAATAGGTGACTAGGACCCGGCCTACTGCCACAATGTGCTTATTGACAAAATTCTAGTTCAAGATGAAAGAGGTGAATGCATTAAGATAAGATGCAAACGTTGTGATGGTATTTCAAGTTTGCTCAGGAACTGAATGTAAAGAAGATAAATTCTATGAAAAAGTAATGACATGAATTTATTTTGTTGTAGTGTACTAGTCTTTGAAATAAGATACAATAATATGGATAAGATAGAGGGTTCTTTCTTATATACTAGTGAACCCCAAGGGTTTTCGGGTATCTTATCTAGGACTAATATTTATTGGGGGTCATTATCTATGATATTTACTGGTGGATGCATATATCGGGTTAAGACGTAGCCACCCGTGTGGTCGCTATCGAGGAGAGATCTGATAAGAGAAACGGTTCTGTGACAATATAAGGGAAAATCAAGATCATGTCAAGATTAACGAACCCACTATTTTTACATACAATATTATACCACTTTGATATTTGATATATATATATATATATATATATATATATATATATATATAGATATATATATATGATATATATATATATATATATATATATATATGTGTGTGTGTGTGTGTGTGTGTGTGTGTTTTTATTCATATGAATATTGATACTAATTACCTGTATGTGCCGTATGTGTGTACTCCATGTTGCCGATATAATGATAATCATTTGTAGCCCCCTCCCCTCTTAAAGATTTCTAGGCCAAGGAGATGATGGAATGTTGTCAGCAGAGGTAGCTGCGATATTTGATTATGTTACATCATATCAGATAACCTTATGATAAAGTATAACTACTCTGCGCAGCGAGAATGACGGGTGAGAAAATAATTGATTAGTTCCATCCCATCGGATGTTGAGCAATCTGTCGAGTATCTTGCATAGAATGATCAGTCAGCTGCCTCTCAGAAATCACCACATCTGACACAGTGAATAACTCTACAGTCCTTCAAACACTAAAGCCGTGTCCACACTACGAAACATTGATTTACAAACTGTGTAAACACTTTTTACCGCATATTTGTTTCCCATACAGAATGGAAAACTAAATATTTAGAGTTATATATATATATATATATATATATATATATATATATATATATATATATATATATATATATATATATGTATATATACACACACACACACACACACACATATATATATATATATATATATATATATATATATATATATATATATATATACGCAAATATTGTGGGAAACGAAAAAAAAGTCAATCTGAGCAGAAAACGTTTTGAAAACATATTAAGGCTTCGTTTATTGGTGAGGGAAATTTTTAGAATAACTGTTACGACGGCTTTCATGCGATAGAGGGGAAAAGGGTGGTGATGGGAGGTCAGTGCATCCTGGGATGTTGGGGGGATCATAGACGAGGAAGATGGAGCGAATAGGCCGATGTGAGTATAAATTACCTCCCAATCAAATATATTATTTAGATTTTGAAGAAAAAAAAATGCATGCATCATTGAACCCCTATTCTTCCCCATAAATGGTATTTATTGGACAACAACAAAAAAAAAAAGTGGGGGGGGGAGAGAAAAGAAGCCTAATTGAATCTCCCCACCATCAAAGGTAGGCTTGCTTTTTTTTCAACAGTGTTCGTCAGACACCAACCAGTCATTGGAGAGGACCTCCTAGTCGTGACTCCTGATTCAACAATTCCTTGACAATTAAAGGGGCAAGGCAGAGTGTAGGTACTAGAGTTCAATCATCACAAATGAGTTGAATGTTGCTCAGCAATATAACATTTACACCACTTACTTTATATGTGTTGCGTTAACGTCCACCATTACGGCAAATATAAGTAGAAATGTGAGGATCAACTCAAACACATGTCTTCCCTGTGTGCGTCTTTATTCTCGAATCTAATAAGTCTCGCCTCAAAATGGCAGCATACGAAACAACAACAATAGGGACCTTCACTATAGAAAAAAGTATCAATAATATAAAGCATCATTATTAGCAAAGTAAATAAACATAACATCTCTTCTAAATATATTCTACAAGAAAATAATTAATTTCAGATAACATCTTAACACACACCCCCTTAAACTTAACTTATTCCCTCTAATAATGGCAAATTTCTTGAACTTCTGTTTAGACACATCTGAGGGCACATAAACAAGATCTACAATCTTACTTTCAATTTGAGATCTTATAAAATGATACTTAATATCAATATGCTTAGATCTTTGGTGGTGGACAGGATTTTTAGCTAATGCAATAGCTCCCTTATTGTCAGCATTCAAAATAATAGTTTCGGATTACAATTCATCATATCAGCATATAATTGCCTCCAAAAGTTCCCTTCCTGCATAACCTGGGTTATAGCTACATATTCAGCTTCACAAATGGATAAAGATACTACTTTTTGTTCCTTTGTCTTCCACGAAATTAGTGGTCCACCTTCACACAGGTTAAAACAATAGCCTGTAATACTTCTTCTATCCTCAGATCCACCCCAGTCTGAATCACAGTAACCAACTAAACATAATGGGTCATCTGACTTTTCGAAAGTCAAACAATAATGCAAAGTCCCTTTCAAATACTTCAAAACATGCCTTGCTAAACTTAAATGTGCAATAGTAGGGTTAGACATTTAGGCTACTGGGACAACTTGGTATCAACATAACTCAAATCAGGTCCTGTACCCACCATAATGTAGATTAGGCTACCAACAATCTCCCTATAGTTTAGGGTTAGCTAATTCTTGAGAATCACTGGAAATTAACTTGTTTACACTTGAATCACAAGGGATTGCTTTGGGGTTACACTCATTCATGTGAAATTTCTCAAGAATTTTCTTACAAAATTTCCTTTGGTTCATAACAATAGTCCCCCCTGAATCAAAAATAAATTCACTTCCTAAAAAATATGAAATTCTCCCAATATCTTTCATCTTAAACGTATTTTTGAGAGATTCCTTCATGACATGTAGTACATTACTGTTGTTAGTAGCAATTATCAAATCATCAACCCATATTAATATCATAATTATATCATTACCTTCATACTTAGTGTAAAAACATGCATCAACAGCAGATTGCTTAAATGAATGACAAGAAATCTATGTAACAGATTATACCAATTCCTCCCACTTTGTTTTAGTCAATACAAAGATTTGTTCAATTTATAAACTAAACATTCACCCTTTTCATTGGTTTTCTTGAACCATTCCGGTTGTTCAAGATATATTTCGCAGTCTATATCAGCATTTAAATAAGCAGTTTTCACATCCATCTGGTGAACTTCTATATCTTCTTGCACTGCTACTTGCATCATCATCCTTATTGTAGTATGGCGTGCTGTCGGTGAGAAAGTCTCTTCATAATCCACGCCTTTCACTTGAGAATATCCTTTTGCCACATGTCTTGCTTTAAATCTCTCTCTAGTTGTTTGGTTCATGCTTCACTGCAAATACCCATCTTCCTCCAACAACTGTTCGTCCTTCAGAAGTTTCGTGAACTTGAAAGTATAATTTTCTTCCAAGGCTCTCATTTCCTCTTCCATAGCTTCCTTCCAATAATGCGATTCTGGAGATTCGAGGGCTTCTGTGTATGTAGTTGGAACGACAGCAACACGGCAACAATAATCAATGTAACACTGTCGTAATCTTTCTTGTAATCCATCCACCTCATACTCTTCTAAATGCTTGGGCCTACTTCGTTGCCTCTGTGGATATCTACTCTCTTCTTTTCCTTTTTATCTTGTTCATTCTCGTTTTATTGAAAGTTTCATCTTTATTCTTATCCTTGAACGTTTCATCGTCTTCATACACTGGATAAGAATAAGGATTTGCATATGCTTGCTGTACATCTTCTGGAAATTCTCCACTAAAATACACACATTTCGCCATTTTCACATCATCTTGCTCGGAGAAGTATACGTACACTAAATAGGCTGGACTCTGTATCATGGTCAACAAAAATTCCTCTTCCATAACGTGCATCTAAGTCATCACTTCAAATGCCGTTATCTTTACAGCATAGTTCCACAATTTGTTAGGTAATTTGCTTTCCAACAATAAACATCTCGCCATATCGAAGATCGTTTTTTAAGAACATTCCACAGTACCATTCTGATGTGGAGAGTAAGGCACTGAAAATTCATGTCTAATACGGTTCTTCCTCATGAAGGTTCGAAACTCTTCAGAAGTAAATTCTGTTCCATTATCTGTCCTCATTCGCACAATCAGCCAAAAATCTCTCTGTAGCTCTCGTAGCATCACCCTTATTTTTAAGCAAATATACCTTAGTAATACCAGAAAAATCCTCAAAAAATGATATTGCATATTTAAAACCATCTTTAGCTGTTGGGTCAATTTTACCCGTTAAATCACAATGAACTAATTCAAGCTTTGCATTGGCTCTCCTATCAGGTTTCCAATTTCTGTACTGAGTCATCTTATCCATTGTACAAACTTCACAACTAAGATTATCTTTACTGGAAATTTTCATACCTTCAACAACATTTTCTAGTTTTATTACATCTTGAGCGCCTCAGTGGCGTGGTTGGTATGGTATTGGCGTCCCACCTCGGTGGCCTCGGGTTCGATTCTCGGCCATTCCATTGAGGAGCGAGAGATGTGTATTTCTGGTGATAGAAGTTCACTCTCGACGTGGTTCGGAAGTCACGTAAAGCCGTTGGTCCCGTTGCCGAATAACCACTGGTTCCATGCAACGTAAAAGCACCATTCAAACAAACAAACAAACAATACATCTTGTACATAACAATGGCCAAAAATCTTATGCCATTTTTCTACAGTATGCATACCATTTCTCAAAACTACATTATACAAAAAATACAATTTATTACTTGTCTCAATATCAAACTTACAACCATCTGGAGCACGTAGCTCTGCATAATCTGGGGTAAACATAATTTCCCCTCCTCTTTTAGTAGCTTCTTTAACAGAAAATAAATTCTGTCTGTATGATGGAATGTATAAGGCATCGCTTAAAGTAACCTTATGTACATTACCCTTTGAATCACGTAAATTTACAACAGCATACCCTATACTTAAACAATACCTGTGGTCCTGCTACCATCTGCAGGCTCAATTGTATGTCCCTTAGGATCAAAATCATCAAGTTTTACAAACTTAGATTTCTCAATAATAATATGTGCAGTTGCACCACAATCTACCAACAAACCTTCATTCATTAAACTAGACTCACTAGCCCTAAAAAGATCATTATGAACATTTTCATTATTTTCATCACTTGAATCATCATTACCTTGTTTCACTGTTTTCACATGGTTTTTCTTCTTACAATAATTTGCATCATGTGTACTAGATTTATAATTTCCACACCAATGGTTAGACTTCTTGTACTCCTTTCTTTCACTTCGACACTGGAATGATTTGTGGCCTTCTTTGCCACAGTTATAACACTTAAAGGAATTTCTTTGCTTCCTAGTCTTCATCACTGCATGATCATTATTTTCATTTGTCTTCCCCTTGTAGCCCTTCAGAGTTTCTGCATAGTCTATCAAATGTTTCTTAAACTCAGGAAAATTCCATCCTTTTTCTCTCCGACCTACCACAATAGAAAATGTATGGTAACTGTAGGGTAATCCATTCAATACTATAGATACAAGTAATTCATCATCAATACCCTTCTCAGCCTCTTTCAGGTATGTCGATAGTCTCTCAGCCCTGATTAAATAATTGGTAGCAGTCTCATCTTCTTTCATTCTCAGATTAATTAGTTCTATACAGTTTTATTATTCTAGGCTTACTTGTGCCAATGTAATGACTATGAAGTATTTCTAAGGCTTTCTTACCATTATGCTTGGCATCACACATCACGAGGGAGAAACTGGTCTCATCCAAATATTGTACCAGCTCAGCGTAAACTTGCTTGTTCTTCGCTGTATCTGAGCTGTCCACCTTGATCATGTCATCGAATTTTAAACCTCTCTTCCCACATCTCATACTTATCTGAATCTCCATTGTACATCAGGTGGCTCCTGGGCCATGTAACCTTTTGCGTTAACATCCACCATTATGGCAAATATAAATAGAAATGTGAGGATCAACTCAAACACGTGCCTACCCTGTGTGCGTCTTTATTCTTGAATCTAATAACAACAAAACTCGCCTCAAAATGGCAGCATACGAAACAACAACAATAGGGACCTTCAGAATAAAAAGGTATCAATAATATAAAACATCATTCTTAGAAAAGTAAGTGAATATAACATCACTTCTAAATATATTCTACAAGAAAATAATCAATTTCAGTTTACATCTTAACAATATGTTAAGCCTTAACGTTACTGCTGTTAGTTAATAGTTGAAATTAGATTACTTGAAAGAAAAAGAATCACAATTAAATCATTAAAACCCATCCCTCAGAGAGCCTTTTAATGGACTCATTATGGCGCCACAGTTTAGGCCTCTGAAAGGTCCTTTCCGCGGTCAAACCCCAGGTGTGGTTTGTTGTTTCACCAACAGTTTGGTCCACCATTTACGACTCCTGTCAACCGATCGAGTGAGTGTATTGACAATGCCAGGTTCCCCCGAAGCAGATAGTTCCTCGATAGCTACCCTGAGCCCCTCGACCTCCACTACAACCTTGTACATGGCTACCACCCAGGCTGTCAGGTTGCTCCCCTTCTGCATGGAGGACCTGTCCTCATGGCTACATTCTACAGAGCAGAGGGCCAGTTCTGGATCGTGGGACTCATGGACGATGTCCTCGAGGCAAACCTCGTCATAGCAGCTCTCCTGGGGGAGATTTACAAACATATATCCTCGTGAGTGAATGCGCAGCAGCCCAGCCCAGTCACCTTCGATAAACTGAAACAGAAGCTCGTTACGACGTATTCTACTCCCATCCCCGTGAGAGCCGCCCACCTTGTTGGCCTTGTAGCCGCCTCAATGCATGATGCAGACCCAAGGGATGCCTGGGACACAGTAATGTGTTTCCTTCACCTCCTGGAGATCGGCGCAGACAGACAGTGGAAGGAAATCAGCCTCGGTTGTGAGATATTTCTCAAACAACTGTCCCTAGAAGTTCGTGGACAGATCCCAGATGCTGACACCCTCCCCGGGGATGAACTGGTTGAGAGAGCCCAGAAGCTGACTGAGGCCACCAGGGCCGCAAAACTCTCCGCCCCACCATCAACCATCTGCCCAGTGACGGAGGAACCCAAAACACCAGAGGCCAATACAGTACACCAAAGGAAGGGCCCCACACATTAGCAAGTGGACAACATGGCCTGGTGTTTCTACCACCAAAAGTTCGAAAGATATGCCAGGAGGTGCGAGGACCCCCCAGCCACACACCTTAAGCTTCTATGTCCGTGACGCAGTATCGAGAGGCAGGTTGCTGGTCGACACCAGGGCAATGCAGTCAGCGTTCCCTCCGTCAGGAGATGACCACAGCCGCACCCCGTTGACCGCACCCCCTTGACTGCCCTTGTAGCCGCTAACGGGACTCCCATCTGCTCGTACGGTACGAGGCCCCTGAAAATCTCCATTATGAGACACAACTACGTCTGTCCTTTTATCATCGTGGACATTAAGGCCCCTCTCTTGGGGGTGGACTTCCTGGCGCAGTATGGACTTCAAGTAGACATGGGCCACAAACACCTCCTCGACTCGGGAACATGCCGCTCTCTCCCGCTTGCCGCAGGCCCAAGCATCCCCTCCATCTGCTCCATCGTGCCCCACAAATACGGCAACCTCCTGTAGGAGTTTCCCAATGTATTTAAGTTGGAACTCCATCAGGTGGCCGGTACCCCGGCCAAGCACAGCATATTCCACCATATCACCACCACGGAACCTCCTACGCACGCGAAATTCTGCCGGCTTCCTCCAAACCATCTACGGGATGCCAAAAGAGCCTTAACAGAAATGGAATAAATGGGCATCTACAGAAAAGCCTCGAGCCCACGGGCCTCACCTCTCCACATGGTGAAGAAGTCGGATGGGACCTGGAGACCCTGCAGAGACTACTAGCAGCTGAACTTGGCGACTATCCCCTATCATTTCCGCCTGCAGAACATGCAGGACCTGACCGGGGCCCTGCATGGTGCAAAGATATTCACGAAAATAGACCTTTTAAAATCCTACTTTCAGGTTCCCGTACACCCCCAAGGACGTCCCAAAGACTGTCATTATCACACTGTTCGGATCATACTTTTTTCGTACTCCACCTTCGGCATGAGGAATGCCAGAACCACCCTCTAACGCCTGATGGACAGCATCCTGGGAGACCTGCCCTTCTGCGTCTGCTACATCAACATCTTAATTTTCTCCAGATCCCCAGAGGAGCGCCAACATCATGTTCAAGCCATGTTCAAGCACCTTCAAGAGAATGGACTGGTCGGCTGTTTTGACAAATGCATCTTTGGGACTGATAAGGTGGACTTCCTCTGGCACAAAATCTCTGCGTTGGGCGTGGCCCCGATGGCCTCGAAGGTGGAGGCAGTAGAGAGGTTCCTGACACCTGCAGGAATTCATCGGCATGGTGAATTACTACCGCCGCCAAAGAAGTTGGTATGGGAAGGAGCGCAGCAACGGGCCTTCCAGCAGACAAAGACGTCCCTCACCTCAGCCATCACCCTGGCTTACTAAGACCTCGACGCACCCTCACAACTCACCACTGATGCCAGCAACGTCACCTGCGGTGCTATCCTAGAACAGGTGATGCACGGGTCTCCCCAACCACTCACCTTCTTCAGCAGGAAGCTGAAACCTACCGAGACCTGGTACAGCACCATCGACTGGGAGTTGTTGGCTGTCTACCAAACTGTGCGCCACTTCCATTACCTGCTGGAGGGCTCCCCTTTCATCATAAGGATGGACCATCAACCCTTGGTCCGCAAGGCAATGACGACACCTGGCAGCCATTGCTGAGTTTGGCTGCACCATCCAATAAGTCCCCGGCGAGAAGAACCCTGTGGCCGATGCACTATTGAGGGTTGAAATCAGCACCGTCCACCTTGGGATCGACTACGAGGACCTCACCTGGGAACAAGCCGCCGATCCAGAAGTACCCTCATATTGCACAGCCCTCACCCCGCTAAGTGGGAAGAACGTGCCCCTCAAACCTTCCGGTATGACGCTCCTGTGTGACACCAGCACCGGCCGCCCTTGCTTGCTGATCCCAGCTTCACACTGGAGGTCCGTGTTTGACATGATCCACAGCCTCTCGCACCCATTGAGCTGAACTATGAGGCGCCTCCTGATGGAGAAGTTCGAGTGGCACAGTATCTGGAAGGACTCGAGGGAATGGACCAGGACCTGTGTCCTTTGTCAGTCCAGCAAAGTCGGGCTGCACACCAAATAGGGCAGAGGTGATTTTCTTCAACCCAAACAGAGGTTCGGCCACATCTACATTGACGTCATAGGCCCCTTGCCTCCATCCGCAGGCCTGCCTTCCTGTCAGAATTGTGGGGCGCCCTGGCCCACCTGATGGTGATGTCACACCACCGTCTACAACCCTGCTGCAAACATCATGGTGGAAAGAGTCCCTTGATACCTAAAGGCCTCCCTAGTGGCACGCTGCATAGGAGAAAGCTGGAAGGCGCTGCTTTTCTGGGTCCTCCTCGGCCTCCGCACTGCTCCAAAAGCAAATGGAGACATGTCCCCTACGGAGGAAGTCTATGGAGAATCACTGGCAGTACCAGATGAATTTTTCCCAATGAACACCGACGACACGGACATTCCGATCACAAGGCTGCAGGAGACCATTGCGAAATTGATGCCGTGTTGCAAGACTTTCTCTGTCAAGACTAAGCACTTTCAGCCTAAAGCCTTATCTTCCTGCAGAAACATCTTCGTACAGAACAACGCCCACTGCCCACCACTAACGAGACCCTACCGTTGCCCTTACTGCATCCTCCACCGTACAGACAAAGCATACCTCATCCTAAATCATGTCCATGAGGATTGGGTCTCCAATGATAGGCTGAAGCCCACCTTCCTGATAGCTGAAGACGACTCCGAAGAGGAACCCGGCAGATGCCCCAGAGTGCCACCACAGAACAGAGCAGCCCCGGAAACTCATGAGCCGCCCAATGGAGCCGCGGCCACCCACGGACAACAGTCGAAACCCACAGGACTTGTTCCAGGGGAGGAATCCTGTCGCCCAGCCCACCAGAGGACCCAGACAGTTAGTCTCACAAACTCGGGGCCACCTCCACCCTCCAGCACACTACAACGATTAGAAATCCTGGCTCTTACATGCCTTCCAATTATTATTTCATAATTATTGTCTTGGGGGGGAGTAGTTGCAAGGACAATGCTTTTTCGTATATATATTTTATATTATTGTCTTAGCTGTGTTGTACCTTTAACCTTTCTGCCGATGCATAAATAATATATGTCAGATGTTTGTAGCCTTAATTATCTCTGTATGAATGTCTCTAAGAAAACACAAATCAGCTGTCTCCGATCCCTGTTTTCCTTTCTCTCACAAGTCGGACTACAATGTGGTCCGTGGACTGTAATTATAATCCTGCCTTAACCCATAATAAAGCATCAGACCCAGATCGTTTGCTTTTCAACCGATCAGCGAACTCAGTCAGTGTTCGCTTTTCAACTGATCAGCAAACTCGGTTGGAGTTCGCTTTTCAACCAGTCAGTGAACTCGGACCTGGAGGATTCAGGGTTTTGAGACGTCTTTTTTTACTTCTTCACTGCAAAGCATCAAGTGACCTGCAGGCTGCTCTGGAAGTGTGTTCGTTACCACGTCGCATCAAACCTGGAGAGGTCCGTGTGTTGCGTCATCTTAAAAAATCACCTGCAAAATATCAAATTACCTACGGGCTGCTCTAGGAACAAGAACCCATGCTGGCATAAGGCCGGCTTAATCTTAACCAACCACCACCAACCTGTAATAAAGTTAGTACTGCTTTACTTGCCTCTTGTCCATACTTCACAGGACAATCAACTGTACTAGGTAAATTCGGTGTAGGCACAAGCAATGACAGAGGAGACATGCTGTAGAGTTTGCTAAAAGAAACAATCTAAAAATAATGTACACCTTTTTTATAACAAAGGAACATAGAAAATGGACATGGAGAAGCCCAAACGGAGAAACAAAAAACGAAGTAGATTTTATTGCCAAGCGACCATAAAATGGTGAGAAGTAAAATTTGTCTAGATCTAAGGAAAAAGAGAAAACCTAATTTTAAGAAAGGAAATAAACACTCCTGTAATAAGAGAAAAATCGGATGAATTTAGTTTAGCAGTACAAAATAGGTACTTCCAGCTACATGATGAAATGGACGCAAGTAAAGAAGTGAATAGTAACTCAACAAAATGTGCTTTGGAATCAGCCAAAGAGATAGGTAGAAAAGTTCCTAAACAAGATCAAGGAAAACTCAGAAAACACCAAAAACTAAATAAAGAAAAAATTGGAAATGAGGGTAAAATCCAAGAGAGATGAAATAGAACTAGCAGAACTATCCAAAACAATAAACAAACTAAAAACTCAAGACATTCGTAAACACAATCAGGCCAAATTGAGGAAACACTAAAGAAGGGAAGAAGCATCAAGTTGATGAAAAGGAGACGTGGAACAAGGCGCCAACAGATATTTTCTTTAAAGGATGAAAATGGAGAAATTATCAACAAAAGAGATAAAGTGATAAAAATTGCTGAGGATTTCTATACAGTGCTATACAATAGTGATGTAGGAAATAACTTTGTCAATAGAAATAGTGAAACACCAGACCCGGTACCACAAGTAACAGTAGGGGAAGTAAAGAAAGTATTGAAAGGCATCAAAAGAAACAAAGCAGCAGGAGAAGATGACCTAACAATTGATTTAATAATAGATGGAGGAGATTTCCTAATAGTAAAACTCGCTGTACTTTACACAAAATGCTTGCAAGAATGCTCTATACCTACAGGTTGGAAAAAGTTTATCATTAAATTAATTCACAAAAAGGGAGACACAAAAGACCTGAAAAATTACCGCCCAATAAGTTTACCCTCAGTAAAGTATAAAATATTTACAAAGATCATATTAGGCCGAATATGATCTTTGTATGCTGCCAAGAGAGCAGGCAGGTTTTAGAGGCGGATATTCAACTGCTGACCATATCCATGCAATTAACCAGCTAAGGCCCAATCAGCAGAGTATGACAAACCACTATGTATGGCATTTGTAGACTATGAGAAAGCTTTTGAACCTGTCAAAACTTTTTCAGTAATGAAAGCCCTTCAAAAGCAGAACACTTGAAGATATCTAAACGGGTAGTACAGCAATCCTAAAACTACATAAAGACAGTGAGAAATTTTGGATTGAGAAAGGAGTTAGACAGGGAGACCCCATCTCTCCTAGATTACTCACAGCGTGCCTAGAAGAAGTTTTTAAGAATGGGAAAATGTAGGAAATAACATTAATGAGCCATATATTAACAACTTAAGATTTGCAGATGACAAAGTTCTACTCAGTGAATCAGGAGAGGAATTACAAAAGATTATAAGATGATAGAAGATTTAAATTGAGAAAACAGAAATGTAGGACTGAAAATGATATGAGTAAAACTAAGATAATGTTCAATGAAAATGCAGAGAGACAACACATAAGGGTTAAGGACGAACCTGTAGATATTGTTAATGAATGTACGTATTTAGGACAGACAGTAAGTGTTTCCCCAGGACATGAGACCGAAATTAAAAGAAGGATAAGCATGGAATGGAGAGCTTTTGGTAAACAAAATGAGATTATGAAAAGTAAAATGCCACTTTCTCTACACAGAAAAGTATTCATTCAGATGGTCCTTCCAGTATTAACTTATGCATCAGAAACTTGGAGCCTTACTAGAGCTTTAGAACATAAGCTAGTTATAACTCAAAGATCTATGGAAAGAATAATGATGGGAATAACAGTGAAACAGAAAAAGAGCAACATGGATACGAGAGCAAGCTAAAGTAGAGGATATTCTAACAACTAGTTAAAAAAAAATGTACGTAGGCAGGACATATAATGAGAATGCCAGATAAAAAATGGACAAAAAGAATAACAGAATGGGTCCTTAGAGATTGCAAACGAAGCAGGGGAAGGAAGAGAAGATGATGGATTGACGAGCTAAGAAAATTTGCGGCGCTGGTATAGGCGCTGGTATAGAATGGCATAGAAAGACCATAAAGAGACGAGAGTGGAAGGATATGTCTGAGGTCCTTGTCCTGCAGTGAAATTGTGTAACTGTGTAATGATGATAATAGAATTATTATATAGTTTTCCTATAACATCACAGCAGACGAGGTGCCGCCATTTTTAGGTCAAGCATTGTAAACAAAGAAAATATAAAATTTCGTTGTTATTCTAAGGAATTATGGACCATATCACGAAAAATGACAAGCAAGCACAATTCATCAACAGAAAACTGATTACATTGAATCTCTGGAGCCTTCAGTGCATGAAAGATACATAAAAATAAACTGAAACTTGTAAATACCAAAGGGATAGTTGCCTTTGTTACACTTTGAGAAGCAATTTGATAAATATCTCTCCATAGATTTAAGTGATGCTTGCGATTTTGGTCTTATGAAATATTGTAGTCCATGTGAATGTCGATATTGAAGAAATCAAATAGACGAAATATTGCAAACTAAGTTTTTGTGAGCAACACGGTGACACTTTAGAGACTGAAGTCGTGGGATTTTTCCACGGTTTTTAAACTTGCATTTCTTGTCCTTGTGTGCATTTAGGAACTCGTTGTCAATTGCTTAAAAGTTTATTTCCTTTTGTAAGTTTGCAAATTTTCGGCCGTTACGACGGTCGCAGTTTGGAATCACCAGTGTGAGTGACTCAGGCATATATGTATTGGTCAGACATGGGATTGAGTGCAGGAATCTGAAGTGCGTGAGTTATACAATATCAACATAGGCTATGTACTATATAAGATATAATCTATATACAATTATGTAATAGATACAAAAAAGTATAGTTTTAATTCGTAGACATTATCAACAAGGTTCAAAGTCTCCAAATTCCTGTGATCTGGTCAGGAATTAATTAGCGACTTAAAATACCAGTTACAAAATATTATGCAAATGATTCCTGCTAAGTGTATACATTAGACATTTCATTCTTTATAATTTCTATAGTGGGTAGTAGTGCCCTGTTTCATAAATAAATGTCTTTCATATTTTAAAGATGAGAAAATGAGTAATGAACCCAACGTGATATCAGTTATCACCTTTTTTCCCTGCACCTCTAGTTGCAAAAATTGTAATCAGTATTTTTTTTCATTGAAGGGAGCGGGTAACTGCACAGTGAAAGCAAATGAGAGATCGCCAGGACTCTCTCTCTCTCTCTCTCTCTCTCTCTCTCTCTCTCTCGCTCTCTCTCTCTCTCTCTCTCATCTCTCTCTCTCTCTTCTATATTATTTATATATAGATATATATATATATATATTATGTATGTATGTACATAATTTATAAATTATATATGAAAATATATTAATCGAGTAGAGAATAGATATTAAAGGACATTGTAGCTCGATATATATATGAATCACGGAAATGTATATAATTATGAGAGAGAGAGAGAGAGATAATATATATATATATATATAGATACTATATATATATATATATAGATATCTATATAATATATATATATATATAATATCATATATATATATTATATAATATTTATCTATATATATATATATATATCTATATCTATATATATATATATAGAGAGAGAGAGAGAGAGAGAGAGAGAGAGAGTACATTTCAGAAACAGAATTCTTGTCCATCGCTGATGCTTCTCTCATCTTGTTCAAGGTTAAATGGGAGCTATGATTATGCTCAAAATAAACCGGTGGATGAAACTTTTATCTTTGTTTGCCTACTTCTGATTAACTTAGTTTGTACATTATGACTGGACCTCACTGATAGGTCGAATGTTATCACTTGACTCCAAATAGGTTCAACTCACGGGCAGGGAACGTGGTTCTACACACAGACGCTTCGGTCACGCAGCGAAACGACTGCACCGATTTTATACGTTAATAATTATTATAAAAAAGGTGCTTTTTGATCGACTCATATCCTTCAAACCTGTTGATGGTTTTCTGATTTTAACTCCATTTCATTGTAGATTTATTCCATTCACTCCTGGTCAAAATAACACAGGATGTTGACTCTTTCTTCTGTGCTCTTGAATGCCTTTTGAAGAACGAATAGGAAATTGACTGAAAACAGAGCTTGTAGACTATAACAGCAATAATTAGAGACATTTAAAGATATTAAGTTGCAATAGTTTTGTATATGCTGTAGACTGATTATGAAAAATTCTTCGATTAAACGTTGTTGTAGATCAAGGAATTCCATGACAAATTGTTGTTTTTTATTCATATCTCTCTCTCTCCTTTAACGAAGAGGGAGTCGAAAGTTCGAATAGCTACGCGAAGAGACAGAAAAAGAGAGAAGCAGACATTGCACACATTGAGTTTCTTTTATCCTAGGTGCAATGAAACTAACTTTCCGAATCATTTTCAGTGTCAGAGATTTTCCAAACCAGTCATCGGTAACGAAGCAACTTCAAGATATACTGGTTATTTCATAAGTTAGTGATGACCCTCAAAATTGATGAGATCGAGTCCTGTCGCGAGAGATTTTTCGAGAATTCAGTTAACACTTACCTTCTGATATAAACCAGATAGAGACTGAACTATGGTTTTATTGAACAAACAATTCCACTGCAGTGGTAGGTACACTGCAATAAACAAAATACGCACAGTTAGTTACAGATTCCAACATAAATAATAACCATAATAAACACAAATATAAAATAAGAACAATACTAAAAAATAAAGTACAAACAGACAACATAAAACAAATAAAGGAGGAACCCCAAAGGTAAACGAACTTCATATGGACCACAATTATAAAGAAACTAGTTACTTCACCTCATTCTTCCCCTCTTGGTTGAATTCACATGGAGTAGACTAATCCTGAAGGCACATATAGGAGGTTGCCTTGCTCTCTCTGACCTTCGAATTGTAGGAGGTGAGGTTGTCTGGAGAGGCACTCTATGGGATTCTGGGGCAGTGTCATTCTGTGCAAAGTCCACATGGGAGATCTCGCGTACCCAGTCTGGGGGAACATCCCCCTCCAACACTTCCTTAATGCTCTGTGACTGAGGTACAAAAGAACTAGCATCTGTACTACTTTCTTAGTTGTCATTTGCCATAGGAGCCAGATGTCTTAATGAAACCGTAGTTACCCTTCATTCTAAAAGTTTCATATGAACATACTCTGGGTTCTCCTCTATAATTTCAACCTCATCTCCCAAAGGGTCGTTGTTGCTGTGTCGTAACATGGCGTTTCAGGAGAGCAGGTCCTCCTTGGACGAGTCAAGTGGGCAATATTTGGCCGGTGGTGGACCTTCCACTTTTAAAGGACATTTAAAAATCTCATTTGTTGCTACGATATTCTATTTATTTGTTTATACATTCATAATTAAAATAACTGATTGCAACTTGCAATATTTATGTAATACTTTCTACATATAAAACATAATGCATTCAAAATTTACTAAAAAAAAATGAAACGTTTTATAAATTATATAAAGCATCTAGTATGAAATGTTATGAGCTATTCTACACAAGTAATCAATAACATTTTCGTCCGGATCATAATTTTCGACAATTCTTCGAATGCGTTGGTCGCAATCTCGATATTTTGTCTTTTCCTTTGGAGGATCCTGACCAGCTACATACTGCTCAAATTTAACTTGGCATAATGACTGTTCTTTCTTAATGCAGTTGATAAATTTCCAGATGTGTTGGAAGGCATTCTGTCATCTCTTCCTTTCTATAGAATTGTTAACCCCCAGATAAACAACGGCAAGATGGTAGTTCCTATTCCAAAACGGTTAGGCTAGTGATTATCCCACCTGGCCTTCTGAAAATTTCTATTTCTTCTCCCTTGGTCTGTGGGAGGTTGGAGGGCAGCTGTGAGTGACCTACAATTAGTACTTTAAAGATCACAATCAAGCTGTCGTTGCTCGGGGACTGGATCCTTAGGACTATCCGGTATGAAGGAACAACAATTTTGCGAATTATATTGCGACTGACTTACCTATTCTTGCCTGATGTAAGTGGCTGATAGCCCTACCTTAGGGGATAGGCTCCAGCCCATGCACAAGGACAACTTGACTAAAAATGCTACTGAGTTTTGCAATTTTATTACAAAAATAGGTTATTTACGCTTATATTTACACACTAAAATGATACACAACTTAACGGACTATTTTAATCTAAAATAACACTTTTGTTTGGTATTTGAATGCGCTACAGACTAAAACATGTTAAAATACTCTATGCTACTAGATCTCTCTCTCTCTCTCTCTCTCTCTCTCTCTCTGGGTAACAATTTAAGCAATGTTTTTTTTAACGTGACAGAATTTGAGCTGCGTCACCAGTTCTTTGTGAAAGGATTATATCAAACTAAAGTGCCCGTGGGGCATGTAGAGGTCAAATTCAGATGTACTGGAAATATTGAGTATGGAAGAAAGAAATCTCAATAAACTAAAATGCTCTACGATTCTGTAAAGTATTATAAACTTAAAAGGCATGCAAAGAAAGAACTCCATGAATACTTTTATTGAAAAAAGGGGAAGGAAAATCAACATAATTTTTAATGTATTGCAGGTGTGGCGGGAGAATGAGTCTGCATATACCTAAGCGTATAATGTTTTACTTGTTTGTTTGTAATTATCCATTTTAGAGAGAGAGAGAATGGACAAACATGAAAATTATAAGTGGCCTCAAAGTCAGTGCAGAGGATATTATGGCGAATCTAACCACCTTCGGTCGACACAACATAGAAAAACAAACAATCGCTTTGTCCAAAATTCACTTGTTCACAATTATTGTCACATTGATAGGTCCCATTGATAGGTATTTTATTTCAGCTTACTTTATTCTTAATGTTGTTATTGTGATACCCAAGTAATATTACATTTTCGGGTTTTTATTAAGAGCTTATCAATGCAATCGTTCGGAATAACGATCGTATCCTTATTAATTATGTCTTTATCTTGGCCCCTACATCCACGACCTCCACCCAGCCTCCTGCTCTTCCAACTTTGATGATATGATATATGACTGTAAGTATAATTACACACACACGCACACACACATATATATATATGTATATATATATATATATATATATATATATATATATATATATATATCTCAAAAAATCATCATAACGTGACTGGAATATCTGAAGTGATAATAGTCCACACTTATGTAAAAATGTTATTGCGATACCCAAGTAATATTACATTTTCGGGTTTTTATTTAGAGCTTATCGATGCAATCGTTCGGAATAACGATCGTATCCTTATTAATTATGTCTTTATCTTTATATATATATATATATATATATATATATATATATATATATATATATATATATATATATATATATACTTTATGGCTAAGTACAAGTACATATACTTGTACTTGGACCCATGCCTGATTATATATATATATATATATATATATATATATATATATATATATATATATATATATATATATATATATATAAATCAGGCATGGGTCCAAGTACAAGTACTTGTACTTAGCCATAAAGTACTTGAAAAATCAAGTACTTTTTTAAGTACATTTCGTAGGCTGTATATGGGGCACCTGATACTCGACAAAAGCAACAGGACGATGCACTAATGCTCTTTGTGGCGTGCGACCTTGAGCCCTGTTGTTGAAATCCCTTAATTCAATGGCTTTCTTAATTCAGCTGACCCACGTTATCAGGTGCCTACACACAAGCGCTCAGTCAACAAAATGCTACAAGACAAATTCCCGCAGGTGAAGGAAAATGTTGAAAAAAATCTAGGGAGGGCCAAAACAGTTTGCCTAACACATGATATCTGGTCTAGCCGTCAGATGAGATCATATTTGGGAATCACAGCTCATTCCTTTATAAATTGGTCATTTGAAAATGTAGCGCTAACTTGCAAGCGCTTCGTTCCTGGACGCCATACTGCACGCAGTATCATGGAAGAGTATGAGCAGATCATCAAGGGTTTTGATATAGGCTCCAAAATTACAAACTTCATAACGGACAATGCTAATAATACGATCACTGCATTTTCACTGCCAGGATTTCCTGATGCTATTTCAGAAGCAAATAATCGACACTGATGAAGAAGAAGAGGATCTCAAGATTTGGATGGTAGTGGTACTGATTCTGCTGAACTGTTGGAAGTTTTACCAGCTGAGCATAATTCTTACTTTGCACATACATTGCAATTGGTCGTGAAAGGTGGCTTCAAAGATGTTACACTGACCAAAGCATCAAAAATGACTTCATGTGTTCGTAAATCAACAATAGCAACGGATGTTTTAGAAGGAGAAAATAAATTACAATCAGTTTGTGCTACTCTTTGGAATTTGAAGTAAAAAATTATCAGATCTATTCTGAGAGTACCAGAAAAAAGCTGAACAGTTTGGATGGTGCACCAAAGCTGGCGCTTATGACCAAAACATTCTTAATAACATGCTCGAAATTTTTGAGCTATTTGAGGAAGCCACCGACTGTGCCCAAAAACAGAATTGTTTCCTCTAGCTTAGTCATTCCATGTGTGCGAGGGCTCAAGTTTTACTTAGAGAAAATGCAGTCCAAGTATACCAATGGTTTGGTATTTGAATTGAAGAGGTCATCATTACAGAAACGCCTCCGGTGTAAGCATGGATCTTGCCACCGACCATACAGAAGATACACCAGGACCTAGTTCATCTGAACCAAAAAAGAAGAAACTGTTTAGTTTTATGGCCGTATCCAGTTCGACAATCAACAGATGTAACGCAGATTCAGGAGTCTATTAATATTGAATTTCAAAGATACCTGAGTCAGCCATGCATTTCAGAAGAGAGAGATGTGCTAGCATGCTGGAAAGACCACAGAGAAACTTTCCAACTCTGCTAAGATGGCACAGAAGTACCTATCAGCCCTTGCTTCTTCTGCCCCAATAGGAAGGATTTTCAGTATTACAGGAAAAGTATTTCGCCCAATAGGTGTCTTATTGCTAACAATAATTTTGAATCTGTGATGTTTGTAAAATGCAATGATAAATCCTACAAGTAGATAATAGAGAACTAGTCATATCAAACAGAGAAAAATATAATTTTGTTTAAAACTTTTCTGAAAAGTATAATTTTGTTTAAAGTATTTCTGAAAAACAATTTTGTTGAAATTATTCTGAACGGTATCACATTTTTTTCTTTTGCGGTGGAAATCTACTTTGTATTACATTATTAAGAATAGCACTGTAAAACTAAATTGAAAAATTTTTTTTTACATTACCTAACCTGTGGGCAGACCAATTTTAATCACTTGTTCATTAAACCTTATGAATATCGCTACACCTCTTTACGGCCCTTTGGGCTAAGGTTCACGGACTTATGTGGTGAGAACTACTTGGGTATATCCTTTGGGGAGGCTTCTCTTTATAAAGACTGCTATAGTATAACACAAAATTTTCTCTCCATTAGATATTTGCATGCGAATTTTTATTGGATATTTGCTACTGATTATAAATCAACAGGGGCGCAACTCACGGGGGGAACGTGTCCCCCCAAAGTTTGAGTTAGGGGGGATACAGTATACTCTGTCCCCTCCAAAATAATAAATATTATGATTAAATATCATGCTCCTACAAAGACAGAGCAAGGAAAATTCATAGCTCAATCAAATGAGGCTCGACAAAATATATTTGGTAACTTCTAAACCCCATGTTTTTTTTTGTTTTTTTTTTTTTTCACGTTAGAAAGGAAGACAAAAGTCTTGGCTGCCTGAATATAGCTATTGCCTCCCTCTGCTGAACAGTTATGTACTTTTAATTTCTATGAATGTCTATACTCTGTTTTTTTTCATCTGTCCATCCGCCTGTGGTGTTTTTGTATGGTAACACTGCGTCCCGGGCTTTAGATAGTTACATTCGGCTTACATTCAACGATTATAATAATATCCATATTAACGGTGTAATTCGGCTTACATTCAACGATTATAATAATACCATATTAACGGTGTAATTCGCATTCAGTAAATTATTAAAACACTTTTCAGTTGCAAATGTACTCCCAGATATCCTTTTATTTACATAAAACCTACAAATAGCGTAACTATCTAAAGCCCGGGAAAGGGGACGCAGTGTTACCATACAAAAACACTACAGGCGAAAATGGACAGATGAAAAAAAAAACAGTATAGTGCTCTGTATGAGTAATCAAGCTATGTATGCAGAAGCTATTCATCTCAATATAAGGTAAATATAGCACCTTTATATATCCTGTAGGCTGTAGCCTATATGTATTAGTATTCAGTAATTACTTTATGTTGATTATGAAAATTATTATCATAATTATTATTATACGTCATTATTATTAGCATTACTGTATATCTGGGAAGGCGCGAAATCCTTCCTCCCTTGTATCATATTTATTTGAACAGATAAGGTAGAGACGTTCCAAGGGATTAAAGGCGCTTTGTTTCGTGTATAAGAAAATTGTGCTCGTGATTTCACATGTGTATATATATTTATGTTGAAAATCAATAACACAGCTATTGACAAATTCTGTATGTGCTAGGGTATGGGTGTCCACTAAATATTTCATGGCATCCATAATATGACACATAATTGCTTTCAGACGCATAAAGTTAAACCACCCATATTATTTAGTTTACCTGCCCTTGTATGCCTCACAGTGCCCCTAAAAAGAGCTCAAATTTCAACTATTATCTGGGAGGCTCAAAGCGCCCCACCACACCACCCAGCTGAACAGGCTCACTTTGCTCGCCAGCCATCCCATTGTCCCCCCACAACTTTTTGGAACCAGTTACGCTCCTGTAAATCAAACATATCACTAATAATAATAGAAAATCTGCTGAAATGTATTTGTACTTGTACCTAAGTACATTGTCAAGTACCTACTTGGACTTGGACATAAATCTCAGGCAAATCTTCTGTACTTGTACTTGCTCTTTTTCCCAGTACTTGTACTTGTCCACAAGTACCGTCTCATGTATTTGGACCCATGCCTGATATATATATATATATATCTATATATATATATATATATATATATATATATATATATTATATTATTTATAGGGCTTGTGCCTTGTATGATAAGGCGCCCTATGAGGTAATGTTAGACTAGCGATAATATATACGCTAAGTCGGTTGGTATTGCACTTCCATCTTCAATGGAGTGTCTGGGGTTTTGTAGATCACTTACGAAGTCGGTATTATCTTTACGACGATGTGTTAAACTCATGGTTCGGTGAGGTTCTTGTAGAAAACACTAAGTATAAAAAATATATATTCTTATGAAGTTTTACATGCTGAAGATCAGATATGATTGTACAAGTCTTCTAATAACTATAGCTTGATCGCTTCTGCCAATGATGATGGCTAATCCTATTCCTCTACATGATAAAGCTTAGGTAAAGAGGTACAGGTCTTCTAAAGACGATAGCTCACTCTGTTCTGCCTGTCTACCATCTCTGTTACAAGTTATGAAGGAACAGACAGTAGTTCGAACATATGAACATACATACAATGACATAGTTTCATACGAACACACAATCGAATGAGACACGCTACAGATCACGTAGGCGGTAGTTGTCTCAAGCAGGGAGCTTGGACTAATGTTTATAAACAATTGAATGACTACAGGTGACGGCATGTTATCTTAGCCTACATACTTATTGTATACGTCATCTTTAGCGTCTCTAGTCTGATCACATTCCTGCAAGCAATCTGGTTGACCTCTTTAGTTTTAGACTTTTATATATATGGACTAACATTCCATATTTTTATTATGTAAACACTTACATTAGCTCGGTCAGCTACCAAAACCAACTACTGAATATTACTCAAACTTGACTTGCATTTGACTTATAGGAGTGTGATACAGACACTATGTGAATATATATATATATATAAGTAAATAAAAATTCATGGTGTACATGAATTGATTCAAGTAATAAAATATAAAACAATGATATTGGTAAATAATAGTGATCACGTGATAGATAATGATACAGTTTTTTCACTTCATCTCTTTAAGATACTTATGCTACAGAAAATACTAATGTACTCTGATAATTGCATAGAATGAAGATTAACATGATAAAAATCATATTTTAACTGATAAAATATTTCATATATGAATTGATAAAATTATTAATGGTTATGCTGATTGATTCGTTGATTTTTATGCTAAATGTTATATATCTGATTAGTAATTCATATACTAACTCATAAATAACTGCAGATTACTGGTAAGATAAAAGGTAACAGATTGATTATAGGCTACCTGATTTGTTTATACATATGTATATGGATTCATAAAATTATGATTAATATATGTGCACTTTAAATAGATTCCTATTGCGTACACGCAAAGATATATTTCGATTCTTTTATTTATGATCATTTATATATAGATTCCTAGTGCGTACACGCAAAAAAATATATTTCGATTCTGTTATTTATGATCATTTATATATAGGATACATGATACTTTATATATATAGGATACATGACCGAGGTTATACTACTTCACTTTTAACTAGCGTTCGAACAACTTTTCGTCCATTACACAGTTCCAGACAACCACCTATAGCCAATTGAAACGGCCTTTTTCAATGGTTAAAACAAGGGGAAAATTTGCCTGGGCGGGTCCAACGTTCCATTTTGCGCTCACACTTATTCTCTGCATCCTAAGCTACACGATTACGTTCGCGATGAATAGATCATCCCAGCACGAGTCCTTCGCCAGCAAAGTAGAGTTGAATATCCTTCGGGTCGTAATTGTCGGAAGTATGTCCCTTTTTGTAGTCGAATTCCGACAGCCGCTGGAGCGTTCCGCATGAAAACGAGATTAACGACGAGATACGGTGTCGGTCGAAGAAGTCCATGAAATTCCATTCACATTGTAGACGGTTGTTACTTGACTGTAGTCATCCGCAGCGACGAACGATTTTTTGAAGTTGCTATGTGAAACTCTCGTACTGCAGGATACTGTAACCGGTTCCATTAATCAGCCTGCAAGTGAAATTATACTCGTCACAAGGGCAAAGTAAATTCAGACGACATCCAAATACAGGGGAGGGGAGAGAGCCATTTAGACCAGACTTAACCCACATGAATTCGCTGATATTTTGGAATTCAAAAGAGTCCGCTGTACAAACTTTTTTTATCCATGGCATTAACAATGAGTGAACCTATCCAGGTCTATGATGACTCGTAAAAATATCCATAATTATAAAAAATAAATAGATATCAATACGAATCTCAAAGAAAATTCGATGTTACTGGTAGTAAGTTACTAGACAAAGAAGTGGAAAATGGAGCTATTTGTAAGATTGCCAGGCAACATAAGAGTCAAAGAGAAGATTAATCATGATTCTATGTGCCCTAACAAAAGTTTCATATTCAATTTTCTCGTGCGCATCCTCTGAGGTTAACTTTTAAAACATTATTAATAGGTAGGAGATGCAACGAAAAAAAAACCCACTATGTAACTAATTTCTAAATAAACTTTGGGTTTTTCAAGGAAATGTGACATTTTCCCATAAATGTGATTTACCTGGATTGTAATAAGCTAATATTGCAAGTAAATAATTCTTATCCACAACTTGATAATTCTAAATGTCCGTTTACCCATGTCATAAGCTGAATTATTGACTCTAATTGTCTATGAGGTTCAGAAAAAAAAAATTAATTCATTTTGTTGTTATAGAAATTCTATTTGCTTATATTGTTCATTAATTTTAAAATGATTACAAGTCCTTAACTAATTGCATTACACACACGGATAAGAATATGGTATGTGGCCTGTCATGTGACCTATGAACCACATGTGAAGTTCATGAACTAAGCATTCCTTTCTCCAGTCAATCTGCTTTTGCAAGCAGAGACGACACACAGATGAAGCCTGTGTAAGCAGATTATTGAGGTTAAAAGGAACAAATGCTGATACGGCAATGATGACGTCGTCACTTGGCAGGAGATTGCTCTCAGCCAGCTAAGAGTTACGTTACTTGCTGTAAGAGATACGACTTTAGTATTTTCAAATGATATTTTAGTGTTTTGTTTTAATTCTCCACCCGCATGAGAAGATGTCTGTTAAAAAAAAAAAAAAACAACAGTACCAAAATTGAACAATATATTAGTTTCATGTTGGCATTATGTTAAATAAATATTCCTTATTCAAACTATATGAAAAAGGTTTCCATACAAATTCTATATATATTATTAGCCCTGTATAAGATTCATATAGGATTATTCCATAGATAACATTTTCACTTCTAGACTTCCTGACTTTAAAATCTCTTTTATTTTATTTTATTTATTTTATTTATTATTAGTTTATTTATTTATTTATTTATTTAATTTTTTTTTTTTTTTCATTGACTACGAATATAAATCACCGGGACAGACAATATGTCGGTAGGTTTTGGATATGTGTTTGAACTTTTAGCTTATTTGTCATTACTAAAGCGTTAAGTTAGAGTTCAAATCTTTACGCATATATATTTAGATATTTAATTAACCTGGGGTTACGTTTTGCTTATTGATTTTATCGTGATTCCTTTTTTTATTATAATTTGTAACCCTTCCGACTTCTTACGGAGTGTATTATATTGACTCCACTTGTATCCATATTTATTTTATTTTATATATTTATTTATTTATTTTTTATAATATATTTGATAAATTAATGGTTGGCTTGAATATGTGGAAAAGTGTTCTAGCGGCGTACCGTATAAGGCTACTTGCGGCATCAATTCTATAGATACAAGATATAAATGATAAAGGTATTTAAAACCGCGAGAACCGCTATAATCCAGTTCGGATCCAACATCACGAGTTGTAACTCGTAAGACATTGACACTTCCTATTTAATTATCCGTTATTCTACCAAACCGATTGACTCTGGGTGATAAAATATATTATTGGTTTTCTTAATGGAAAGGAATTCACACAACGTGTTAAGGAGATTATTATTGATTTACACCACCCGAGTCACAGATTATTATGTGTTGAATTCCATATTTATTGATTTAGCACTCATAAATATTCGTAACGCACTCAATTGCGGTGTTTGTTTTTAGTGCTATTAATTCTATATAACGTGTCAAGGAACTATTAACACTAAGAAGTGTTTATTCCCTCTGTCAGACTCGTAATTCTGTTAATAATTCTACGTATATTCTTTCAAGGATTGATTTGGCACAGGATAGGCCCCTAAACTGACAGGTGTCTTAGTGTATCCCTTGTTTTCATGACACGTGTTACAATCAGTTATGTGCTTTTTATATCTGTAAGCATTGTAGGCCAGTAAAATAGTGATTTGGCTTTCTGTGACATAGTAGGGAACCCTGGATGACGGAATGCAACCAGTTTATGACGATTGGTATGAAAGAGATTATTACTAATACCTGGTCGTTAGTCATCTGCTGTGTTCTTCGGGTTTACCTCGTCACAGACCTACATATAATATTACATTTGATTACATTATTCTGATACACATACTTTAAATATACTTTTGCTTTAGGGTTTCTGCTCGAAGTGTTTATTGGTTTGCTTAGCCGCTGACCCTGTTTCCGTTTCGAAGTGTTTATTGTTTGGTGTTTATTGTTTTGCTTATCGCTGTTGACACTTGCTTTGTTCAGTTTGTAACAGTTCTGCGCTCCGACCCAGATATTCAATGCTCGCGATCTCTTGGGTTAAGGAATTTTCTTGTTTGTTTAGATACGGTTTTTAACAATAGGCACGGATGTTTCTATATCTTTTAGTCCAATTAATGGTTCTTTGCTGTATGGTGCGGGATTGCGGGATAATGCGTCAGCTATGATATTTGCTTTCCCAGGTAGATATCTTATCTTGGCTCCAATAACCTGAATGATCATTTGTCACCGAGTTCCTTTTGTACTGTGATTAAAGCCTTTGAAAAACTCGGTAAAGGACTCATGTTCGGTAAGGACTTTATCAGGATAGCCATAGATTATGAACTTAAAATGTACTAGTGAGTTAAAGATACCTAGCCCTTCCTTGCTTATTACTGCATATTTACTTTCAGAGGGCTTTAGTTTACGTGAATAAAAAGCTATAGGAAAGAACTGTTTATCATATTGCTGAAGTAGTATCCCTCTTACCCCTTGGTCTGAGGCGTCTGTTGCAATAAAAAAAAAATTCCTTATTTAAATCAGGGATTTTTAAGTTAGGTAAGCTGCATTATTCCGCTTTTAAGATATCGAACGCCTGTTGATGCTTTTTAGACCATAATCAATCTACGCTCTTCTTCGTAAGATCTGTTAAAGGAGCTGTCATGATTGAAGAGTTACATATTTACATACGATTGTAATACCCACTACAGCGCAAAAGTGCTGTATCCCCCTTTTACGTTAATAGGTACCGGAAGTTATGAATAGCCGACACCTTACCACGGACTACTTTAAGACCTTGACTAGACACATAAAACCTAGATAAACATGTTCGGTTTTAAAAAACTCACATTTAGATATTTTACTCTGAGATTATTTGTCTTTGTCTCTGTAGCACTAGCTCTACTTTATGTGAATGTACTTCTAAGGTATTAGAAAAGATTACAAGATCATCCATATAGGCATGTAGGTTATCCCCTAAAAGTCTCCAAACACTATATTGTAATTTGGGGCGCAACGTAAGCCGGAGGCATGCGTAAAAATTGATAATGTCCCCTGGGTGTGCTGAAAACGGTGTATGAGGTACAATCACTTAGGTAATGGTATCAGGTAAAAGCATTTAAGTAAGTCCAAGTTGGTGAAAAAAAAAAATTTATTCTAACCTAACAGAGATAAGATGTCGTCGGTACATGGCACAGGAAACTATCGGGAGTCGTTTCCTTGTTTAAGCGACAGAAATCTACGCAGATACGCCAAGTCCGATCTTTTATGGCATGACGTTTGAGGGAAAAATTATATGGGCTATTTGATTTCCTAATGACTCCTATTACTAACATTTTTCAACTTCGTCATTTATCTCTATTTTGAAATTGCAGTGAGAGTCTATACGAAGGTACGTATATAGCTTTATGTTTGTCCTTAGACCGTATTTTGTGTTAAATTACATCCGTTTTTTCTCCCAGAGATCACTCGCTAGTGGAGAAACTTCCTGGTATTCAGGTAAAAGATAAAAAAAATTTCTGCTGAATCACCTCTGCTTGAATGACTTTACGGATATTACTTTAGATAGATTATCAGAGAGATTCATCCACGACTGGTTGGGCGTGATTAAAAATTAGCAACAATAAAAAATGCGATATTTATAACTTCCGTATCCACGATATGTATACTTTTAGAGCTTTGTTCGCGGAAATCGTTATATTTCAGAGTGTCGGGAAGGATTAAAATTTCATTTCCCAGCAAAGTCTTTTTACACGCACTAAGACATTCGAGGGTGCATGCTTCTCGAGATTTTGCGTGCAAAGTACGACTGCGGTTGTGGGAGAATTCTGTTGGGTCATTTGAACAATGTTACGATTTATGAGGCAAATGTATAGTTCCTTTATATAAGTTATTATTTGATTAACTGTCTCATTTTTGTTCAAACGGATTTTACTATGTTTGAAGGTTTATAGGATTTTCCTTTGATAAACACGCCTTATTTTGCAGGATGTAAGATAATATTTTGTATACCCCTAGATGGATCTTACAATTACACTACATACAGATCAACGTTTTTTATAACTATAGAGGTATCTGTAAGCGCTCGCTTATCCGGACTTCTCATTAGAGAAGTTCGAACAACAGACGGTGAGTCCGTAAATACAGGATATTACGTGTAGTAAAGGAATAAACAAGATATTCTAATTTTTACGGCGCGTACAGTCGGGCTTAATCCACCAGTATTTATTATAACTTAATGTATTAAAATTAAAACGAAAACCTGCTCTGATTACTTATACGGTCGTGTGTTTCATAGGAAAAATCCTTTTTAATTCAAAAAGATATTGGTATGAACCAACATCGCTTTTCCCCACTCTGCTAGAGTCGCTTATTGTGTGGAATTTGCTATGTTTTGAACACTTCGGCAGTTTTTGACTAACCTTGACCGCTTGACTAGGTGACACAGTAACCGAGTTTGCTTGTTTGATTCTGAAAGGCTACTGTTTCTATTTCTTTTTGTAATAATTAGGATCCTTCTCTTTATTACCATCGGCAACGTATTGTGTGTTTTTAGCATTATGTTGCTGGTTACGTATAAAGCAATGAATGACGAACTATTAGGAACTGAGCGATTACTAATAAGGCAAGTTATCTCTACTGTATTCAATATTAACTGTTTGTACTTCATTCTTTGCTAAAATTTGAAATAGTGAGGGATCCTGGTCAGCGCATTTAGCCTGATGAAAGTTTTTTACAGACATGTTATTCCTTGCAATCCAGCCGTATTTTTAAAGTTAAGTTGAGTCATTGAGGTTCGATATTTTATAACTCTGAAAAAACTCAAGCTAAAACTGCGATCGGGACTTTGCAAAGGAGCATTTATTGTCATGACCCGAAATAGTGTTACCTCTAATTATATAGATTTGTACGGGTGTTCCACTTGTTTTTGTGTGTTTTCTAATCACTACGGTGCTTAACGACCCTAATCATGCATCTGTATAAATACAGACGTCCACTGCGTAAACGCATATTCACTGTTTAATATGATTTGTTACGTAAGGGATTAATAATCACCCAAAAATGATAAAATTAACATAGTATATGATTATGATATTTCAGTAGAACTTCTGGAAACAGACACTCAAAGGTAAAAACTCGCAGTAGCGAAATCTCAATAATATAGATAATTTCTGTAAAAAAGTAAGATTAAGAATGTCTCGTAACTTCAGCCACAGGAATAACGAAATTCGACCTGCAAAGGAAACACTCAAAGTTACTCCAAATGAATAAAAAATTGTACTTAGCTTGCTTTTGTGGGAAGTCACGGTGTTCCGATAACGACACACGGCCTTGGTCCTCCTTCTCTATTTAGCGGACGACCTGGTTTGGCTTCAGTTTCCCCCGTGCGCGTTGTTTCGATGATTCGAGCCCTTGAAAATCCGATGCTGCAGACGCGTTCGGTTTGTTTCTTGCAGTGCCGGAAACGCTCACTAACGATGTTTTCTTGAATGATTCTAATGAGAGACGAAGCTTCCGTTGCCGTAGGAAAAGGACACGTCGGTTTTGTTTCTTGAAGTTATTCACTAACGATGATACTAAGTTGCTTGACGAATCTTGTTGTTTTCTGAAGTCGCTCACTAATGATGATACTAGGTTGCTTGAAGAATCTGCTGCTTTCGTCGTCGTTGACTTCATGATTTATTATTCTGTTTTTTCTTCGTAGGACGTTGTAGAGTTCTTCTGGTCCGCTGGCCACCAATATTAGGGCTTGTGCCTTGTATGATAAGGCGCCCTATGAGGTAATGTTAGACTAGCGATAATATATACGCTAAGTCGGTTGGTATTGCACTTCCATCTTCAATGGAGTGTCTGGGGTTTTGTAGATCACTTACGAAGTCGGTATTATCTTTACGACGATGTGTTAAACTCATGGTTCGGTGAGGTTCTTGTAGAAAACACTAAGTATAAAAAATTATATATTCTTATGAAGTTTTACATGCTGAAGATCAGATATGATTGTACAAGTCTTCTAATAACGATAGCTTGATCGCTTCTGCCAATGATGATGGCTAATCCTATTCCTCTACATGATAAAGCTTAGGTAAAGAGGTACAGGTCTTCTAAAGACGATAGCTCACTCTGTTCTGCCTGTCTACCATCTCTGTTACAAGTTATGAAGGAACAGACAGTAGTTCGAACATATGAACATACATACAATGACATAGTTTCATACGAACACACAATCGAATGAGACACGCTACAGATCACGTAGGCGGTAGTTGTCTCAAGCAGGGAGCTCGGACTAATGTTTATAAACAGTTGAATGACTACAGGTGACGGCATGTTATCTTAGCCTACATACTTATTGTATACGTCATCTTTAGCGTCTCTAGTCTGATCACATTCCTGCAAGCAATCTGGTTGACCTCTTTAGTTTTAGACTTTTATATATATGGACTAACATTCCATATTTTTATTATGTAAACACTTACATATATATATATATATATATATATATATATATATATATATATATATATATATATATATATATATATATATTATATATATATATATATATATATATATATATATATATATATATATATATATATATATATTCTTACACCTTCAGCCATTTCTGAATTCTAAACTCAATAGCTACTGTTATGACCTGCTCATTCCGGCCTTGAAAATGTAGTCTAGCTCTCTTAAAATTGGCCTTGACTGGAGGGACGAGAGATCACAAACAAACAAAAAATCTATGGTAGAAGGCTGATATTACTGAAAAAGGAAGAATTTACATAAATTCGGGACTTTAGTTTTAAATGAACTATATTTGCATTAAGTTATATAAGTGAGGGACTAATGAGGTGGTTGATTGTCGATTCACTGGAAACTTGTGACTGGGAAATGAACCAGACATGGAGATCAGAATTTGCACAAACGTGTTATTTCAATGCAAGCTTTATTCCAAAGGGTTCCCAATTTCTCTCACAATCAGGCATGGTGTTTGTCTGCAAAGAGATTGCATTCTAGCATCAGTACTAAGGTGAGGAACACATGGGGAACGTTATACACTACTTGCTCTTGCCAAAAAAATATTACAACCCACTCAAGGGGCATGAAATGACTGAGAGTTTACAAGGAAAGAACTATTACGTTGCTTGAATTAAATAGAGGATGTTTACTAGCATCAATTTTTACTTAACTCTTTATCTTCCCACCACTGGCCGGTGGCATAAGGCTGATACAGTTCCTCTCCATCTGTCTCTATCCTGAGCCATTTCCCTCGCTTCCTCTAGGTTCTGGATTTCATCTCCAAGATCTCTGACAATTATGTCTATCCACCTTGTTCTTGGCCTACCCAGCGATCTTCCTCCTATTTGTACTGCTCTCAGTGCTCTCCTGGGGTCTCTATTCCCATCCATCCTCTCAACATGTCCAAACCATTTCAGTCTTCCCCTCTTCAGCCTGATACTGACTGGCCTTTACCTCAATCTCATCCTGATGTCTTCATTCCTAACATAATTGTCCCATTTAATGCCAAGTTTCCTCCTAAGTAGCTTCATCTGGCAGTACTAATGCATTAAATATTCTCATCTTAATTTTCAAGCTGATTTCACGCCTTGACCACACGTTTCTTCTCAGAACTTCAAAAGCTTTGCTGCTCCTAGTTTTCTTCTTTGTATATCCTCAATTTGCCTCCCATCTGCTGTTACCACACTTCCCAAGTATACAAACTTCTCAACTTGCTTGAGTTCTTGTCCTCTAATTGTCATATCCTCCATGTGCACCCAACCATCATCCCTGCTCACAACCATGATCTTGCTCTTCTTTGTGCTGATGTTCAAGCCAAAATTCTGTCTCTGTCTCCATCCTTATTACCATACCTACCAGCACCAGCCACGTATCAACAACCAATGTAACATCAAAAGCAAAGTCCAAATCCATAAAAACTTCTCCACCAATACTAGCCCCTCTGTTTTCATTCTCCATCACTCTTCTCATTATGTGGTCAATATATACATTAAACAAGGTGGGTGACATAACACATCCCTGTCTTAGCCCACTTCCAACTGGAAACCAGTCACTTTGCTGTCCATCCATCTGTACACAGCTGCACACACCTTGGTACCAGTTCTTTAGTATCCTTATCACTTTTAGTGGTATACCATAGTGTTCTGCCACTCTCCACATTCATTTCTCCATACTGAATCATACGCTTTCTCCAAGTCTCTAAAAGCACAGAATATTGGCTTTGCATACTCCCATCTCTTCTCAATTATCTGTCTTAAGGTGAAAATTTGATCCACTGTTGACCTTCCACTTCTAAAACCACACTGCTATTCTCTAAGTTTCTCTTCTACTATAGGTTTTATTCTGTTAATCACAGCATTGAACCAAAATTGGGGGACTGAGAAGCTGAACAAAGAAGGGGGAAAGTCACCTTGGAAGAATGAAATGAAATACAGACAAGAGGCAAAACAATTCCCTGACTGCACAAAATTTACGCTTCACAGTACCTGGAAATCCTGGGTTTGGTAGTCTTCTTAGCTACTGATATTTCTATGCACTATGGAGATATAAGAACACTTATGGTATCCCCTAAAAGGGGGGGGGGGGCGGGGGGGGGGGGGAAAGGGAAGCAGAAGGAGTGAAGTGGAGTCTGCAGGGCTTGTGAAAGTCTGAGGAAGTTCTGCTTCTGAGCAGTTCTGAGGTAGAGCTGCTGTGGCCCCACTCTTTTAAAATCTTGCCTCGGTAGGGTCCCCCCCTCATCCAAGGCCACCTGTGGAGAGTAAATCCAGAGCAGCCAATGGGAGCAAAGATGGTTTTTCGAGAGAATGGAGGCTTTCAGTTCACAGGGGTAACTTGCATATAGGCAAAGATGAAAGAGTCTTGTTATAAAGATGTCTTAACTTTCCTTGGTTCTGGCTTAAAATCCTGAACACCTCCCCATTCTAGAGGACATTTCAACCCTAGACAGGTTGGAATGGACAAGACAAGCCAGAAACAAGGACAAATGACAAATATAAATTACTGAGCCTTCCATACTCCTTTGAGAGGACTTATAATATAAACGAGATTCAAGTTCTACCGATGATAATATTCATGAAGGTTTACTCGACAGGCAGAGAATTTAAAATAATGTAATTCTTGTAAGCTATTGATCAAGAATATTAGAGAATAAAGTGTGATGTGACTAAAAGACTAACAACTTGCTATATTCCAATAAAGAGAAATCAGATTTGATTACTCTTAAAATATGTCACACTGAGAAGGACTTAAAATGAACAACAAATAATGAGTATATAAAACTTAACTACAGGGTTGACAGTATACTTAATTCTATCACATATAATACTGCCAGCTTAATTGTTTAAGGCAATACATACTATTAGTTTGCCCTGATGGGGTGGTATGATGTGTTAAGTGACCTTTCTCGTAGCATGAAGACGCCTAATAGTATTAATTTCATCATAGCAACCATTAGTGCAAACAAACAAGGATAGAATTAATGAAGTAATTCTCCGTAGAGAGGAAATAAGATTACACAAAATGTAAGTCTCACCAGAGACAAAGACAATTGCATAATATAGAGACTAGGAAGTAACACTAAATCAGCAATTAAATCAAAACAGTGTATAAACGAACCAGGCTTTGAAAATATCTCTAAAGATTTAGCAATTTTTGCTCTTAAAATGTTTCCTAGTCAAATGGAATGCTGAGTGCCTAGAATAAGCTACTGTGCCAATTGTGGCACTTTTATGATAGTAGTTCATGATGAAGTACTAATTTATAAGGCCAGAATAGCTGGTGGGTGTGGCTCTGCCTAAGCAGAGTAAATACCTAAAGGCAGTGAAGAAGAGGAAAGGAAACTATGGAAGAGAAGATATTGACGGTAAAAAAAAAATAGAAAGTTACAAAAGGATACAAAGGAAGTAGAAGTAGCAGAATTTGGCACCCTCCTCTGGATGGAGAGGGTCAGAATTCTCTATTAGAGGGGGGCACTGTGCCAGGCCCTAGTGCGGAGAGACTATTGACTCTCGTAAGGTTTCTGAAAACCTCGACGACCTTTTCCCTGGTGGTTTGCGATGCTGCACCATTGTTGGAGTGTCCACTGTGGTCATGGCTGTCTTGGAGGATTCCCATTGGAATTGGCTCTTCCTGGACTGCTGGCATGGGTAGCGGGGCAAGCCGGTGGAGGGAAAGCGACTGGGACTGAGAGTTCCGGGAGGGAGACTCACGTCTTGCCTTGGCACTGGCACTGAGGCCGTTCCTGGCTTAGTGAGAAGATTCAAACGTGGCTCAACGTCCATGAGGGACAGAGCCTGGCATTGTCTGGCACCTTCAAGCGGTACTGGCTGTGCAGAGGCAGTTCTTGGAGGCCCATGGAACGAGTCTGGAACTATGTAAGGGTGGGGGCCCTGATATGGCACAAAGGTAGGAGAGGACTTAATATGTTGTCCTAGCAGGACGTCATAACCTCCTGGTTATATAGGTTGCCACTGCCATGGTATATGTCTTAGAATGGTGAGGTAGTGTGACTCTCAATCGCACAGTAGGCAAGAACATCTTGACATGGTTGAGGCTCTCTATTGTGATGAATTTGTGCCAATCAACCTGAGCTCCATAAGGAATTTTATCCTCTCGAATGATGGATACCTGTGCACAGTGTCGTCGAAAGCTTGGACCTGGTGGGTAGGATAGTGACCTTTGGGAGGGCCTAGAGCTGAAGGATTTGTCACTGCCATTGCAATGGCAGAAACATGAACTTTCTTAGGGCATCTCGACCAGGCAGCAGTGCGTCCATGCACTTTGCATGAGTCACAGAAACTCTTGCTAAAATCAGGCCTGGGCCTGTTGTTTCTATTCCAGTGGCAGTTATTCTCATTATTAGGATGATGGGGTGGTGGGGTGGTCCATTCTGAGTAGTGGCAGCTTGCTGAGGATCCATCTTTGAGAGGCACTGCTCCATGGTATGACCTGGTTTATTGCAACACCCACACACAGGTTTCCGTGGAAGAATACTGGGCCGCTGGGTAGGCTGAGAGGTGGCAGCATGGAATTAGAGGGACGAGGGCGAGATCTTGTCGCTCATTCAGGGGAAGGGTCTCAAATGCAGTCTGCCCTTTGTCAGCAAGATGCTTGCCAAGGAGGAGGGCCACTTCCTGAGGGGTTGGATTAAATTTCTCTAACACCTGCTTGATATGATCGAGCCAGGTGTCGGGCCTGTTATTGTCCCAAGCCCTAATTGAGGGTACCCATGCTGTAGAGGTGAGAGTGTGAAGGAGGTGGCGCAGGGGCACGGCACTTGGGGGTGCCAGAATGGCACTCTGGACTGTCATAGCCCCAAGTTGATGTGCTCTTTCTTTCTCCTTTTCAGCTGCTTAGAATGCTCTTTCAGCTGCTTCTCTTCTCTCTGTCCTTCCCTTTTCCTTGTGCCTCTCTCTCCTTCTCCCTGTCGGCTGCCTTGTAGGCTCTCTCAGCAGCTTCTTTCATTTTATCATTCACCCAATTGATAAGTTTTGCGCCCTCCAGCCCCATGACTCTTCCAGCTTCGGTGAAGGGCCTGACTTCCTCCAGTGCTGCATTACTGACCATCTTCTCAGTGGTAGAACGCTAGTAGTCTAGCCTGAGAATAATAGGATGGAAGGCAGTCGCAAAACTGCAAATGTTGCCAGGGGTATGCAGAATACTCAACGCCGCTACTTAGCAAGATGAGCGTAAAATCCCTGTAAATACAGTTACTACTGGTGTGTAGCGTGGCTGGCAAAAAACTCACACCGTAAAATCTCTGTAATTTATAGTTCAGCGGAAGACTCAACGCCGATAATGGATGTTTGGCAAAAAATTTTGTAAACACGGAAACCTCAACGCGAGAGCTGGTTCGTAAATAAAAAAAAAAAAAAAGGAATCTTGCCATGAATTCACGGAAAACTCGGAGTGAAATGTCATAGTGTAGCAAATGAACTTCGTAAACATGGAAACTTCAACACTAGTACTGGTCCATAAAAGAAAAACCAAGAAATCTTGCCACGAATTCACAGAAAAATCAATGTGAAAAGGCATGGAGTTGCAAATGAACTTTGTATATGCGGAAACCTCAACATGAGTACTGGTTCGTAAAAAAAAAAAATAAATAAATAATGGAATCTGGCCACAAATCAACAGAAAACTCAACGTGAAAAGTCATGGTGTAGAAAATTAATTTCGTAAATGAGAAAACCTCAACGCAAGTACTGGTTTGTAAAAGAAAAAAAGAAAAAAAAGGAATCTTGCCACGAATTCATGGAAAACTCAACGTGAAAAGTCGTATTGTAGCAAATGAACTTTGTAAACACGGAAACCTCAACGCGAGTACTGGTTCGTAAAATAAAAAAAAAAGGAATCTTGCCACGAATTCACAGAAAACTCTTCGTGAAAAGTCGTGGTTTAGCAAATGAATTCTGTAAACACGGAAATCTCAACACTAATACAGCTTTGTATTGGGACCGTAAAATGCCAGTTCAACTGGGTTGTAAATAACAAATAAAGGATTTGGTACCACGCATTCAGAGAACACTCAATGTGAAAAAACGTGGCCCATGCAGTTGATAAAATAAAATGTATATGTGGGGTCTTTTTATTATCATCTTGAGAACGAAGATGAAAAGGGGATAGAAATTATTTTTTTCTTTTTTACCAACCACAAATTCCTGGTCTATCTTACCTTTCAACCTAGCTATACTCAGAATTCATATTTTTATGCTAGCATCGTATACACATTAAAGGGAAGAGGGAGAACCAGAATAAAAATCGTCTCACCGCGTAATTTTAAATCCCCGGAGAATTTGGCCTCCACACGGGTCGGGTACACAGAAGGGGGGGAAATCACACCTGGCTTTTCAAGATGCATTAGGCGAATTTAGGGAAAGAGGAAACCACGTGTCCATTGTGTAAAGCAATAAGTATTTGCCCTTACTATTTCTCTCTGCACAGAAGTAAAAAAACGCTTACCATTGATTCTCCTTATTCTAATGTTAAGAATTTTATGCTAACACTTTGTTTTTTCGTTTTTGCTCATTAACTCTTCTGTTTTGTTCATAAATGGGGCAATGGATAGGGCTCGAGTAGACACATGGCCAGGGATTTAAATTCTATCCTGTTTAGACCTGCAAGCGACCAGTGAGAGAGAGAGAAGAGAGAGAGAGAGAGATAGAGAGAGCGAGAGAGAGAGAGAGAGGAGAGAGAGATGGAGAGAGAGGGAGAATGCGCTTCAGGCACAATCAGCAACGTGCTGATTCGTGTTAAAAATCCTAACAACAAAATCTCTTTACAACATGAGATTCGATTATTTACACTTGGAATTCACGAAATGTGGCACTTATTTTTGTTTTGAATTTACTCCCTAAATACCCATAAACTTTATGCAATGGCACATAAAAAAGAAAGCTAATGGTTAAATTTCTCTCTCTCTAGTCTATCAGCATGCACATGGTTCTATCTTCCTGTCGCTATAAATGGCAGTCAGATTTTATACACCCCTAACTAGAATACCTAGTTCTACACAAATAACTAGAAAATAAAATTTACCTTTTTCTGTTGTGGGGAATTGGGAACCTTGTTTTCACTTGCTCATAAAAATATTAAAAGGAATTCAGATTCGTTTCTTTCGTGATACCAGTTTAACAATCGCTACGGCTGGAAATGAAAGTTATTTTTCACACGAGACTGGGAATGGTCGCCATTTGTTATGACCTGCTCGTTTCCTCCTTGAAAATGTAGTCTAGCACTCTTAAAAATGGTCTTGACTGGAGGGACAAGAGATCACAAACAGAAGGCCGATATTACTGAAAAAGGAGGAATTTACATAAACTCTGGACTTTAGTCTTAAATTAACTATATTTACATTAAGTTGCGTAGGTACAGGATTGTTGATTCACCGGAAATACGTGGCTGGGAAATGAACCAGACATAGAGATAAGAATTTCCACATACAAGTTATTTCAATGCAAGCCTTATTCCAAAGGGTTCCCAATTTCTCCCACAATCAGGCACGGTTTTCTCTGCAAAGAGATTGCATTCTAGCATGAGTACTAAGGTGAGGAACACGTGGGAACGTTATACACTACTTGCTCTTAGCAGAAATACTTTGCTTGCTGAAATGTTTTGTTGACCATGATTAGGAAATCCACATTTGTTAATAGACCAGTGGAACAGTTTGGAGATCTTATTTTGAGTTGAGTCTGTGACACTCAACCCACCTTCCTCTTATCCAGCCCCTTTATAAATTTATTACTACTGGGTATTGATATGTCGATTGTCCTGACTTACATTTGGAGGCTACCATTCATTTTAGGTCAGTTAACTCAAGACTACTCTATACATAATTCATACCTTGGCATAAAGCTAATACAAGATTACCCTATAGGCCTAGGCTAATATTCTTGGCCTCTTCTTCGCTAGAACTGGTACTTGATGTTGGAGACAGACGAATCTTCACTTTTGTAGTTAAGGCTGACTTCCACAGTTCCTTTGATATTTCTTAGTTCTTAACAGTAGGTGGATAACTGTGACTGCAACTTAATCCTAGTTGTATTCGTTCCATAACTGTTCTTTCTAGAACTGGTTCCCTTTTACAAGGGAGAAACATGGCATTTCAAATGAAATCAAGGAGAGCTAATCTAACAATAACAATACAGGTCATTCAAACAGCAAATAGCTACTAACTATCTCTCAACCCTAGATATACACTGTAACATTTAATCAATAAGGTCTGCTAACAGACATAAAGAGCGAATTGTGGGACGCCACCCTTCGAGCTTCAGGCGCATTTCTTCCTAACTATCCTAACTTTACGAAGCTAAACACTCATTAAAGAGTAATCTTAAATTCAGTTAAGATCTAGTCACTCCTCATTAGATGTATAATCACTTATGATAATTTTCCTCACAAACAATAGGTTACATCGACATTCAGGCTCATTTACTCAATAACCATAAGCAGGAAAAACTTTCCTTTGAAGATAATATAGTACCTCTTAAAGCATCATCATGATTAACTTACACGTCAGTCATATAACTTGAACAACTCACAAGAGTTTATAAAGCTTTTGGACGGGTAACTCTTTATACAAGAATCAACTAAGTAGGACAATTAAGTTCCCTGTACACAAAACAAGCAGTGTCATTATCAGATCTATATTTTATAAATACAACATACAAGAATATATGCTTAGAAATTGACATAATGGTTACAAATAAGAACTCTTCTAAAGCATGCAAATAGAAAAATATTCTTCATGGAAAATGCAAAAAATGCACCATACAGTATTAAAAAGTGCAATGATCTAAAATTTCTTCAATTAACCTAGAGGGAGGAACAATATTCCTAGCACCTCAGTTCATCAGGAGTGATGACGTCCATTTCCTGCATTTTTACTAACCACTGTTCTTGTCCTATAAATTTAAGGTTTCACCTTGTCAGCAGCACATTGAATTATGGTTTGGTCAAACATGTTCTTTAGCTCATATTTAGCAACATCTGTAAACTCTTGGGTTACTACATATTGACTACACCATCTGGGGTTTAAATTTCTTAATAGTGCTAGAGTTGCATTTTCCTTTTTAAACCACACAAGAGTTTTCACCCACTCTCGCATTTTTCCTCTTTTGATTGGCTATCTCTCCATCAGTTTTCTGAATTATTTCATGAGCCTTTGCAATCTACATGATCAGTAATTGTAGGGAACATTAGTCACTTGTCTAGGTGCTCTACAAGAGAAAAATACATACTGAGGTTGTTTACCAAGGGTGGTATGGACAGCAGAATTGAGCACACGCTGTTTCACCTGAGTACTTTGGTCATTGATAGGGATGTCGTTTACACATTACATTTAGCACTGTTTTCATGGTTATATGCATTCTTGCACTTACACAGTTTCCTTGTGGATGATATCGGGTTATATAACCAGCATTTACTTATGTTCGTGGATAATTGCCTAAATGGGTTTGAGGTGAATTCAGCATCATTATTAAGAATGATCGTCACAGGTACATCAAAGTCATTCAAACAGACAAGAAAGTTTTTTATTATCTTCCTCTGTAGAATTACTTCGCAATGGATAGAACATAAAATATCAGCTGCAATATAAATAACAGTCAATGCATATCTATAACAATTTGCACCAGACAGCATATCAGTTAAATCAAGACTGATTTGCTCTAAAGACTTACTTACAGAAGGCAATTCTTGCAACTGTTGCTGTAACGAGCTACTGGCTTTATGTTTTTGGCACATAACACATTCAGTCACACACCTATTTGGTAACACCAGTTTGCAATGAAGGCCAAGAGAATAGCTTTGCAAAAGCAACAATTGTTTTGTGTGTACTTAGGTATCTGACACTGATGTATGGCCAAACTTCAAAGCTGCCTTTGTTAAATCCTTAGGAACTACTAACCTCAACTGATTGAGTTATCAACATTTTATGCACAGAGAGACAGCAATCCTTCATATATTAGAAGTTGATTAATCAAAGCTCTAGGAAACCTCTTACATGGTAATTTACCTTCGGGTAAGTTATTAGTTAAGCCCACCTTGGTTCCTCTGACTGCTTGTTTTTGAACTTGTCTTTGCTCAGACCAAGACATTTGTCCCGACTCTGATGAATGAGAGACTGCTCTGTCTAGCCTACTTAGCTCATCTGCCACCTGATTATCTTTACTAGACCTATATTCTACTTTGAAATGGTAATCCTGCATCTCAATTACCCATCTGCTCATTCTAGGTGCCTTTGTCTTTCTTTTGAATACCAAAACTAGAGGCTGATGATCTGTGTGAATGGTAAATAAAACACCCCAAGGAAAATTATGGAATCTACGATATACTATGTCGTGAAAAAATCATTTTTCCGCTACTCGAACCTGCCTTGGTGTCAAAGAATAATTCCATATAACCCAGTTAGCGGCAAAACTGCAATGGTTCTCTATTACTTCATAATATTTTGTAATTTTTATTGAATCATCTCCACCGAGTCATTAAGAGCATTTCTGCACATTTTGTTCAGTTTAGATTTTCAACCATTAAAACGAATCAAGATAATAGTAAACAATTGTAAAATACGATTAGTGACTAACCTATGAAAGCCCACATTGCCGTTCCTGCTAGAGACTCCAGCAAAGCTGACGTGTGTGCAATAGCTCCTGTTTTCCGCACCAAGATTCTGTCCTCCACCTCAGGTGGTTATGAATTGGTTCCTTTCATTATTCCTGTTTAGCTAGGGATTAGTTAGTGATTGTGTAATATTAGTATAGGGAAAATAGGGTAGATATCAAAAAGAGAGAGAGAGATCCACTGATAGACAGAGAGAATAATAAGAGAGAGAGTTGCGTGAAGCAACGGATGTGTTTGTTGTAATATAACTCAAACAAGTGGAGGTGTTTATCAGGCTAAAAAAAAAAAAAATGCATTTAGCTGCTTTACGATAAAGCTCTTGATTTAACCCTTGACCTGCTAGTGGAAGCCAGACACTTCCAGCGACGACAATAACCCAAACAAATGAAGTGTTTATCGTGCTAGCAGCAATTAAAAAATGCATTTAGCTGCTGTGCGATAAAGCTCCGAAATAACCCTCGACCTGCAGCAGAAGCCAGATACTTTCGGCAATGTCATTAATCAGGCCCAGCAAAGGCGGTGTTGAAATTAATTACCGCCCAAAAGGAGTGGTACAATGAATGTCGTCATTAGTCACCAATCAATGAGGAAGTACCAGAAGGCGACAACAGAAAAGACCGCCTACTGAAGGAGGAGACATTTCTCTAAGGAAATGTCAACAGAAGAACCGAAGAAAGAACGAGAGAGATCATCCAGAGGGTGCGGTTGTGTGCCATACCAGCCGTGTGGAAGAAAGATGACTTCATATATCGAGACGTCATCATATTACTTTGTGAAGTCTAGACAAAGAGGCAGGTAAAGCAGTACTAACTCTATTACAGGTAAAGGGAGGTTTATAATTACAGTGTGAGGATGGCTATGTAGTGTCTGACCCGCTGGAGAGAGAGAAAACTGGGTCGGCGAGAACCGATTTGTGTTTTCTTGGAGACATACAATTAAAGACAATAAAACCTACGAATACTGAATATACATGGATTATATATTAGCGGATAGGCCAAAGAATACTCTATAGAATGGTTAAAGAAACAACGCGTCTTGATAATAATGTAAAATATAAATAGGGAAAAGCGTTGTCCTTACAACTTCACTTCGCCTCTAGTAGATGATAGCAGATCCGTACAACCTTAAATGCTTACTAAACTTGTAAGTCAGGAAACTGCACTGTGTCTTTCTAGCCTCCTGAGACTTACTACAAGAATCCAGAGTACCTTCAATATATAAAAAGACAAAGACAAAAATAAACATCAATACATTGGTGGCAAAGCAAGCAATAAAGCTTTTTTATTACACTGGTGGCAGCTGTGGGATCCAAAGAAAGACATAACAAGTGAAGCGCAAGCTCAAGAATTTGAAAACAACTACGAGTCACAACTCATGAAGGAAAACATACAAGAATAATAGATGGCGAGACATGGACAAAATATTCCTGCTTACAAGACCTCAGCATTCACAGAAGCTGAAAACATAAGCAGCAGGTAGTGGAAATAATATTTGCGAACATCATCGCTTAGAAACCCCACGCTAAGAAACAATATTACCCGAAGTGAAAAGAAAACATCATACATATGAAAGTCAACGTGAGGACGGCAAAATCGCGGTAATCAGCGAATCCCTGTGTTAGTCACTGAAGGAGAAAAATGAAGAAATTCAAGAGAAACAGTGATAACAAACCTCAGATAAAACCGAATGGCACAATAGAAAATAAGTAAATCGTCTTCGAAAGTTTTTGTTATTGTTCTCTCTCTGTAAGAGGGTATAAAAAGACTTTTTATTATTTTCTCTCTCAATAATTCTTTAAATTTTTTATAGATGTTTAATTGATAGGTATATTTAATACTATGCAAGATCTTTTTGATGACTTATTGAATACTGTTAGGAATAGCCCATACAATTTACGACCAACACCAGACAGGAGTAGCCAAATTCCAGTGCCAAATTCATGAAGTACTAATACTAACAACACAAATAATAATAATAATAATAATAATAATAATAATAATAATAATAATAATAATAATAATAATAATAATAATAATAATAATAACCCATTTCAATTTAAAACAATGACACAAGCAGCGATCATTACGCAAGCCACCTGTTTCTGTAGAAGAGTAGATAGTTCAAACCCTTACAAAAATAGACTAGAATCATACTCTGTGAACCAGTGGTTAGCTGATGCAGACAGTCGCATATCTACAGGGGGAATAACGACTGGAAGAGCTGAAATTAACGAGTCCTTGCTTCTCATTAATTCAGAAAGAGGTGATGCACATAAGACTTTGAATTCAGTTATATTCAGCAAATAACCACATACGCTGGGTTTAAATGAGTTTATTTATCAATCTGGAATCAGTAAGTCAAAGTGATGAATTATTTAATATTAACAAATTTCTTACACAACATTATGATGGAGAGTCAATAGCAAATCATACAGATGTCGAAGAATCGATACACAAAGTAATGGAAGAGTTGAAGAAAACTAGTGTCACCATAGGAAAGAAAGATGATTTTGGTTGACGAAGATGATTTAGTTAGCATAAGGCATGTCTTGAATTATTTGACATTTGGAACCACTGAGGCCCTTGGAGCGCCTCAGTGGCGTGGTTGATTTGGTGTTTGCTTCTCACCTCGGTGGTCGCGGGTTCGATTCTCGGCCATTCCATTGAGGAGTGAGAGATGTGTATTTCTGGTGATAGAAGTTCACTCTCGACGTGGTTCGGAAGTCACGTAAAGCCGTTGGTCCCGTTGCTGAATAACCACTGGTTCCATGCAACGTAAAAGCACTATGCAAACAAACAACAATCCCATTGGAGAAAAGAAAAAGAAAGCTTTCAAGAAGGTTAAAATTGATCCAAATAACGATACCCTTACAGCATTAATATTGATGAGACAAGAAATCCAAAGGAAAGACAGACTTTTCTAAGGAATTTGTAGGGATAACAGAAGCTTAAAATGAAAAGAAAGACAGAAATATAAATCTTCTTCTTCTTCTTCTTCCCAGCTTTATCCCTATTCGGGGTCTCCGTTTTTAACGAGTATCTTCCATTTACTTCTGTTCTGTGTCATTTCCTCCTATTTACATAAGACGTACACCTGTATGTTATAGGACTTTTTTTAATTTTTGTAAATACTAATAAGACATTATGTTTAAGGTAAATTCTATTGATTGTAACGCCCCTTTTTATTACTGATAAGCATCGAAAATGGTCTGCTGTCTGTGGGTAATGTGCATGGCATGACCTGTCCATGCTCCCACTTTATTCCTAACCTGCGTTATAGTTTCCCAACTACTCTCAGCAGAAAATCCTTTCTCCTTCAAGACAGACACTCATGATGCTCCACGCCTCTGAGGAAGCAGTACATCACCCAGATGATTGCACTCCATAATTGTGTAGTGGTCACCAGTCACCACTTTACTATAAGTAAAATAACACTATTATTAACATCTAATAAATATGTAACTAAACTATTCTTGTTTTCTTTTAGATAATATGACTAGTTACAATAATAATTATACAATAAAAATTACTTATATTTATATCACTAACTTCCTCAGTGAAAGAGAGAGAGAGAGAGAGAGAGAGAGAGAGAGAGAGAGAGAGTCGTACACGATTTTTTTGGACTTGCTATCAGTGACCAGTGTTACCTTTCACCTAACTTATGTGCCTCTTATAAAGTGTACCTTAAGGGAAGAAACTTAATGTCATAAGGCCATATATCGTATATTTGCATCAATTGTTTATAAAGTACCCTTCGTTCATTTTATTTGATTTTATTAATTTATTTCTCGTTTTTTTCCTGTGAATGCTGGGTGATAGCCAGTCATTCACCATCGGTCATGATTGCTGGCTTTCTCCAGTTAAGTCAATCGTTAAGAGACCTTTGTGGTGTGTGTGTCATCCTGTTTTGAGGCACGTCCCAAAATTCAGCCGCAGTCCATGGATCCACGGACAATGGATCATATTACACAGTATCAATTTTAGGCTTGTATTTATCCATTTTTAAATAAAATTCGTAAACATACATAATACCATGCACATAACTCGTAAATTTACAGTTGCAGTTTATTTCAGGATAGCAGTTTGTAAAATGAAAACTCTGACATAACGTATGAGGTGCTGGTTCTTGGGGAATTATCAATTGTAGGAATGTTCCATTTGAGGTACGATATGTTTTCCATGTTATGTGTATCTCTTTGCACGGGGTTCAGGAAAAGACACAAGTCAGTTCCCGCTCATCCCTTGATCTGTAATCAACTCTTGTACATTAAAGGAATCAACTGGTCCCGAGTATGTCTCAACCTGCTTACATGGCGCAGTGATTCTCGTTCCAAAGCAGGACCTACAAGATGCTGAGACGAGGCCATCACAACACACCCAGGGGCACTGCAAGCAGGAATGCAACACCGGCACGCCGGCACCACGAGGGACAGGACTTGTTACAGGCTTTGGTTGGCCTCATGGCATAAGGAAGACCACATGGTTTAGCCTCGGCAGGTGTTAGGGCGATGTGCCCTGAGAAGTAGCTATAGATGACACAAAGCAGGTTTTTTCGAGAATGGTGTCGCTCTATGATGATTGGCTGGCCTTAGGAAACGTCTCAGGAGAGAATGCACTTATCAGTATCCGGTTAAACTGCGATGAGAAGTTAAGGATGGCTATAGATGCAACGCACTCAGAGGTTCAGTGGAACTCATTAACGGCCTCTGAGGCATTTGACAGACTGGAGGAGATCACGACGAAGTCTGTGAATAAGGCAGTGGCATGGGACAAGTTTTTCTCAGCGCAACAAGGCGATCAAGAAACCGCGAAATCTTTTGTGCATAGGTGCCAACAATTGGCCTTAGATTGTGGGTTTAAGTGTCCCCATTGTCGAGCTGATCTGAATGATTTTGTGTTAGTTCAGCGGATAACAAGTGGTTTAAGCAATGTGGGACTTAAGCAAGAGATCCTACAGGATCATGAGGTTTTCAATACTGTGCAGAAATTGTTACGTAAATGTGAAATTTATGAATCCGCAGAAAAGGATAGTATTAGCGCTCGTGGAAGGGCAAACGTAGCTAGTTTGGTAAATGGGGATGAGATAGGCTTAGGCCTAGTTGAAAGTGGGTTAGAAGGTGAAAGTAAAATTATTGCTAGCTATAGGTCTAATAATAGTGACAAGGGACACGGCCGTGACTGTAGTAGCTCGAAACCTACTGGTAACAGTAAGTCATACCAGGTGTAAAAAGTGTGGTGGTCATTCTCATGGCAGGGAAAATATGCCTGCTGATGATGTTAACTGTTTTCAGTGTGGTATTGTGGGGCACTTTGCTAAATTCTGTCGTCAAGGGGGGCAACAGCCCGCCAAAACGGCGCCTATTGTGGACGCGTCTGTTACGTCATGCACTGTTGCCTATCCACCTGCGGACAATCGCCAGGTAGGCCTATGTGCGGCAGTGGGGAAACTGCCGATGGTGAAAATAAAGGTTAAGCATGAGTTTTCATGTGAGTGTGTCGTTGTTGAGGCTGTTCCAGACGCAGGGGCAGAAGTGTGTATAGTAGGGGTAGATTTGTTACCAAAATTGGGTTTGAAGGTACCTAATCTCTCTCGGTGTAATGTCATTGTAAATCACGCAGGGGAGAAGTCATTGAGAATATATGGGTCTGTTGATATGCTAATAGAATTGGGTGATAAATCAGTGAGCACTAGTGTTATCGTTGTGCAAGGTGCTACCCGTTTTTATATGTCTTTAGGAGTGTGTAAATCACTAGGTCTAGTGCATACAAAGTTTTCCCCATCATACTGTCGCTACCGTGAATGACGTCACTCGGAAACCCTCTGTGTCGACTAACCCCCGCCAAACGCCTCAAGAAAACGTTCGCACACGGGTAGGGGGTGGTGGTCGTCAGCGCGAGATGCCATACGCTGCCACGGAGGAGAATGCCCCTAGGCTGAGGGACTGGCTACTGCAACGTTTTGCGAAGACTACGTTCAATGTTTCAAGAAACCCTCTGCCGATGCTGAAAGGAGCCCCTCACCACATTCACCTGAGGGAAGGTGCCATCCCCTATGCGTGTCATACACCTATACCAGTTCCTAAGCATTGGGAGGCCGATGTTAAGGCTCAGCTCGACGAAGATGTCAAATTAGGAGTAATTAGGGAGGTCCCTGCTGGTACAGCTACGGACTGTGTGCGAGGATGGTAGTAGTAGCAAAGAAAAATGGTAAACCACGGAGGACCGTGGACTATCAAGAGCTGAATAAGAATTGCAAACGAGAAACGCATCACACATGTGCTCCTTTTGACATGGTCTCGGGTGTGCCACTTCGTACATATAAGACTGTAGTTGATGCCTATGCCGGATTCCACCAGGTGCCATTAGATGAGGAGAGCCGACAGTTGACAACGTTTATTACACCATGGGGGAGATACCAGTATTGTCGAACACCTATGGGTCATTGCGCGGCCCCCGATGCATACACGAAAAGGTTCGATGACGTCATTATTGATGTACACAGAAAGTACAAGTGCATAGATGACGTGTTTGTTATATGACGACAGTGTTGAGGGAGCCTTTTGGCATACTTGTGATTTTTTGCAATTATGTGGAAATAATGGTATTACGCTGAATACGGATAAATTCCGATTTTGTCAAAGACAGGTAGAGTTTGTGGGGTACGAACTTGATTGGGATAATTATAGACATTCTAATGAGCGTATGAGTGCCATTAAGAACTTCCCCGTGCCTGCAAGCCCAACTATCACGGATATAAGATCTTGGTTTGGACTTGTGAACCAAATTGCACCTTTCATGGCTGTAGCACCGGTAATGGAACCATTCAGGGATCTTCTCAAGAAATCCCCCCATCGGAAAGTTTATTGGGACCAACGCCTTCAAAATAGTTTTGTTGCAGCCCGGGACAGCATTTGCAAGATGTTGGGCGACGGACTGACATATTATGATAAGACAAGGCGCACTGCTGTTGTTACCGATTGGTGCAGAGAAGGAATGGGATTTGTTATATTGTAACAATATTGCAATTGCGAGGATCTCAATGCCCCTTTTCGTTGTAAGGGGGGATGGAAACTGGCATTATGTGGCAGCAGGCACCTGACGGAGGCGGAGGCCGGCTATGCCGTCATTGAGGGGGAAGCGGCTGCAGTAGTATGGTGCCTTAGGAAATCGAGATTGTTTTTATTGGGATGCCCGAATTTCATTTTAATCACGGACCATAGACCTTTGGTAAAACTCTTTGGGGATAGGAGCCTAAAAGACATTGCAAACCCGAGACTACTAAGGTTGAAGGAGAAAACTATGCAATATAGTTTTACCATAAGATATTTGCCGGGGAAGAAGAATTCGGCAGCCGATACGTTATCAAGATACCCAGTGATTCACAGTGAAACTACCGTCAAAGACGAAGAAGAGGAGGAACTTATGAACGAAGTTTGTATTGCCTCCATGACGTCATCGCTGGCAGATGACGTCATTACCATGGACTGGGCTACCATGAGGGGGAAAGCAGAGAAGGATCCTGATTATTTACTATTGCAGCGACGTGTCAGCAAAGGGGGTTGGCCGTCGTCAAAGTCTCAAGTGGAGCCCTGCCTAAAACCTTTTTTCAATGTACGTGATAGACTGAGTGTCATTGAAGGATTAGTCACATATGCATATGACGAGGGGCATGTTCGTCTGGTAGTTCCGGAGGCACTACGTTTACGCATTGCAACCAATTTACATTCAGGTCATCAATCAACTGACTCCATGATCAGAAGAGCACGACAGGCGGTTTATTGGCCTGGGATTGAGGGTGACTTGGCAAATTATAGGGCACAGTGTCATGATTGCAACGTTGTGGCACCTTCGCAACAAAGGGAAAGTATTATATACACTCCCCCTCCCGAATATCCGTTTCAGAGAACTGTTGCAGATTTATTTCAAGTAGCAGGGAGGCAGTATATGGTCTACGCCGATCGACTGACTGGATGGATGGAAATTTATTTCTTCGCTAACGGAACTACATCCGCGAGATTGATCCCAGTTTTTAGAAGATATTTTATGCAGTGGGGAGCACCTGAAGAAATATCAGTGGACTAGGGCACGAATCTAACGAGCATGGAAATGAGACATTTCTTTGGTAAGTGAGAGTGTCGTCTGCTCACTACCCCACCCCCAGTCCAACGGGCGGGCAGAAGCTGCTGTGTGCACCGCCAAACGAACATTAATGGGCAATACTCTACCTGATGGAGGGCTAGACAATGACAAGGTAGCTCAGGGCGATATTGCAGTATAGAAATACACCATTACGTGGTATAGATAAGTCTCCTGCACAGCTGGCCATGGGTCGCCAACTTCGAGATTCGTGCCAATGTTAAAAAGTTATCATTTCGTCACCGAGCATTGGTCGGAAACCTTGTCCGCAAGAGAGAGGGAAAGAAGCGTTGTTGAGCAACGAATATCATCCAAGTATAATGAGAAAATCAAGGATCTTTCCCCCCTACAGGGGAGAGGGTAGCTATCCAGGATGTGACTACACGAGCCTGGAATAGAAGCGGGGTGGTTATTGAAAAGAATAGATACCGCCAATATCGCATAAGGTTAGACGGGAGCGGAAGAATTTCGACAAGAAATCGCAAGCATTTGAGATCCCTACCACCCACACCACCTGAGGGAGAACCTACTCTCCCACCGCCTCGGGGGAGGCTGGCCCAGTACCCACCCAGGAGAGAAGTAGCACTAGGGTATGTCGTCCTCCGCAATGGCACGATGATTATATTACAGATAATTCATTTTAGTTGTGTTTAATAAATATCCCCTAAACATGTCAAGTTTTGTGCATATACTTTAATCCTGATTATTTGGGTTTAATAAGTGTTCCTCTTGTCATGTTTACCATTTATGTATGTTCCAGCGCTGTGTCCGAAGGACTATCTTTATTATAGCTGAATTCCCTTTGCTTCATATGTTACTACCTTTACCAGTTTTATTATTTTTGCAACTAAAAGGAGAAATCTATACTTATGTTTTAAATATACTATGTTTGCTTTGAATGGGGAGCTTTGATCTTAAAGGGGAGGTGTAGGAATGTTCCATTTGAGGTACGATATGTTTTCCCTGTTATGTGTATCTCTGCACGGGGTTCAGGAAAAGACACAAGTCAGTTCCCGCTCATCCCTTGATCTGTAATCAACTCTTGTACATTAAAGGAATCAACTGGTCCCGAGTATGTCTCAACCTGCTTACATCAATTAAGATGTTTTGTCAGCTGCAATTATGGTTGAAATTCCATATTATAAAATGCTATTTTGAAATACACTGCAACTATAATATAAATATTTGCATGTCAGAAACTATTTTTTAAAATTAATAATGGATAGGTATACTAGGTCTACAGTTAATGCTATACTTTCACTTTGTATGGTCCACAGTCCGGGGACTGTGAACGACTTTTATAATGTTGTTCTCAACTACTGACGTATGAGCTTTTCGTGTCGGACAACAGTGTGAAAGAGGAAATGCTGTTCCATCACATCATGGAAGTTCTACAACAGCAGCAGATATTTTTCAAAAAGTGTCAAACTTCTTTCACAGGAAAACCAACTTTCACAGGATTCACTAGTAGGAGCATGCGCTGATGGAGCGCCAGCTATGCTTGGTCTGCATTTAGGATTAATTACAAGGGTGAAAAAAAAAAAAAATTTGTTGTAGGTACACACTGCATACTTCATACCCCTAACATCAATAGCTTTACCTGCTGAAATGAGGGGTGTGACTATCAAGGTAGTCAACTATATCAAAGCTGGCACCTTAAATAGTCATCTATTCAAAATGCCGTGGAAGGACATGGAATCAGAAAAAGAAGCCTTGTACGTAACATGGCTGTCGAAAGGGAACATGCTTGGACGGCTATCGAACTACAAGAAGAAGCAATATCTCTAGATTCAGATCAGAAGGCCGACTTCCATCAAAAGTTCCAGTCTAAAGGCTTTCAGCTATCTCTAGCTTACCTGGTGCACATCGAAGCATTGAATGTTATCAGCCTTAAACGGCAAAGGAAAAAATATCAACATTATCAAGCACCACGTCACCATTCAAGCCTTCATGGCCAAACTCGACCTCAGAAAGTGTCGAATTCAGCAGGAAAATAAAACCAGGTTTAATAACTTAGAATCTTATCTCATTCACAGTAACCTTGATTCCGAGTTAAAGAATTACTCATCCGACTTGAAAGCAGAATTAATCAGATACTTCCCAGATAAAAATGAGAAGCGTGATTCTGATGAATATCAGGATCACATTTCATTGTGAAGTACCCGATGTTTCAGATGAAGTGCAAGGGGAGTTTCTCGAGTTGAAGTTCAACTCCATAGCTGAGGATCCCTTCAAAGAACTGGATCTTGAAATGTCTTGGGTCAAGTACCTTCCTGTTTACCCTGTGATCTCAAATCAGGCTCTTTGGATACTAAGTATGTTCGGATCCACGAATCTTGTGAAGCTGTGTTTTTCATGCTCGTTGCTCTCAAGACCAAATACAGAAATAGGCTGAAGGTTGAAGGGGACTTACGCTGTGCACACTTTGGCATTCAACCAAGCATTCTGGATCTAGTAGCTAAGAAGCAGTGTCAAGTATCTCACTAATTCATTCCCAAAAGAATAAAAAAAAACACCCCTTCTCTTTCTCTTTTCATTTTCCTTCAAATCTGGGAGAGAATTTTACTCAGATGCAAGGGAGGCATGGCAAGAAGGACCAATTCTTAGATGGGGCATGGTAATAAAAAGGTTAAGAACCACTGACGAAGTAAGAGAGAGTTTTATGAGAGCTAACCAATATGAATGAGGGTGCAAATGACTTGGTATCTCAATGTTATTGTAGGGTGGGTGGTATTCATTAGTTGTCAATACAGTGAAAAAACAGTATTGTCTGTCAACTCCACTTTCCATGTTTTCTGTGTTTACATCTTGGTTTACTATGCACCATATTCTTTCACACCTTTGCCATCATAACTATACCATAGATTATTAAGGTATCATAAAAACAAGAGTATTTCTGCCATTTTCCCTTAGCGGACAATTTTGGTAGGATAAATGTAACGTGCTCTTCTCTCTAATAATTCACTGGTTCTCAGTGCATATGTTTTTGTTATGCTGGCCAGTTAACCTTGTGACAGAAGCTGTAACTTTTCAAACAGTACTGCAAAGCTTAGCTGATTCCGAGGGTAATCTGTGCTCTCCATTCCCGTGGTAGTGCTGTGATTGCACCCTCATTCTAGGTAAATTCCTCTAGTGCTAGATATATTTCAGCATTACAAGTAACGATTCATTTATCATTGATAAATGTCGTGAAAAATGTGTGCACCATTTTATCTTGACTTGATTCTGTCGCATTCCGAGCACGAAATAATGAAGAAGAAAGTAGGCAGCATGAGCGATGGTTCTTCCTCTGATCAATGTTTTGTAAATTGTATGTAACTTTGGGCTGGCAATTCGACAGAGTCATGGGAATTGTAATATGATTTGTATTGAAATTGTCACAATAATGATAGATTCAGTAAAGCCTACACCAAGAAAAAGCCTAACTGGTTGCCCAGGTAGTGTCCCACGTGAGAAATGTGCCCTTCCTTTTCCAGAGTCCGATGAGGTAAGAAGTGTTGTAATTGAGCTCTCGTGTCACTGGTTGGATCATTACATGCCAAGCATTGCAAGTTAGTTTGCTAGGATTCAGAATTCATTAGGTTGTGCTTGGCTGAGGCCGTAATTCTACTGTTATGGTTCCTTAGTGTTCCCTGACTCGTGTCATTGTTTTTCTCATTTAAATGTGAATTGTGTAATTGTTAACTAGACCAGTGCTCCCTTAACGACCTCGTGGTCAACAGTCTCGTAGTGGGATAGCTTTCTAGAGTAAATGGATATTATCTGGGTTACATTGTAGGGGCAGGCATGAGATAATCTATTTTTGTGGTTGGGGACCAAAATCTTTGCCGTAGGCAAGGCTATCCTGCCAATTCCATCTGGTGAACCAGTAAACCCTGTTGCGAGGGTATATTTCACAACATTTGGTCCTTCAAACTGTATAGCCTAGGACATCAGTTCGCAGAACAATGGAATAGTAATAGAAATTTATAGAAGACCCAGCAGGTGATATCCAGCTTGGAGTCCAGCGAATTGCCCTTCGGGAACAAGAGGTACAATCTTGCTGCCGTATATTTAGGAGGTAATGATCTGACCGTGAACACTCAGGAAGAGATCTGGGACAAACTGAGATTATTTATCGAATGAGTTAGGTTGATTACAACAACTATAGCTGTATGTAATGCCAAATAAAGAGAGTATCAAGAAACGAATTGTTTCCGCATAAATCCAGCAGAGTACAGAGAGAGAGTAAAGGGCCTTAATGAACCAAATATGGGGTGTGACATTTCTCCATAAACCCCCCAGGTTATAGGTTAGGCCGAATGTCTGATGGGGTGCATTTTGATGCCCATATAAGAGGAGTTTTCTTGATTTGTGTTATGCGACTGATTCGCAGTGAGCGGGCATGTTAGGCCTGAGAGGAGAACTAAGACTTGTACAGCAGTGTCATTTCATTGCAGCCCTTTAACTTTTGTTTATAGCCTAGTTTAACCTAACGGAACAACAACCCTCCTTCTATCAAAATGGTGGCTGCCATCAAGACTCAAATTGACTCACATCTTCTCCTCTCCGACTCTCTGTCACATGCTCAAAAGAACCTATTAGATAGGATTCAAACTGATGAGCATCTACCTCATGTGAAAGAACTTCCGTTGCCTGTATTCAAGGGAGAGAAAAGCGAATTTGCTAACTTTCAGGAGTTGTTTAATGTACATGTGCTTAACCATGCAGACTTAGATGATGTAGCTAAGTTCACGTACCTGCTCAGATCTCTGAAAGGGGAGCCGCTCAGAGTGGTGGAAGCTCTGAGTATAACTGCACCCAACTATAGCACAGCCATTAATTTGCTAGAGAAGTATTTTGGCAACCAGCATCAGATGCTGGTCGTGCTACATTGGCGGTTAGCTAACATTTTCGTCCCGAAGTTCAATTATGTCAAACAGAGAAATTTTAGGATAGAACTCACTATGCTGATTGAACATATTAAACGCCTAAGCTGATAAGCGCTGGATCATGATATGTTGCTAAGCTTAATCAGAAATTGTCACAGGGTCATGTGTATCAAAAAGTCGTTGAGTATTTACGTAAGTGTGGGTATAACTTAGATGAGTTGTTCGAAGCATTAGATTTCCTTATAAGATACTTGGAGGATGACATGTTGCAGAAGGGGGAAGAGCCGTCACGACCCTCTCAAACTGAAGGTCCTAATCTAGCACCCCTTAAACATGTGCTCATTTAGCAACGGCGATTATTCCGCCTTCAGTTGCAACAATCATCCAAATGCCCAGGCTAAAATGCGCCAACTCGTATTAGCTCGTTAGTGTTTTAACTGGCTTGCTTTGGAACATAGCAGCAAATGCAGCGGCAAATTGTGTGGTGGACATCATCACAGCCTTATCTGTGAAAACAATCACCACAAATCTCAGGCAATTTCTTCTTTGCACCAAATTCCAGTTTCCAACCTCCCAGTCATCTATCTACTCATGACGTATCTAAACCAGTGAAACACAAGAGTCACAATCAATCAAAAATAAGTTGTAACATAAATCAAAAGAAACAGTCCAAGGGGGATAGGGAAAAACCTTGCATCAATGCAAAAGTTGTCCAGGACAAGCCTTCAGCTGAACTCCTGGCAACCCTACTCCCTAGCGCGATGGCTATCTTGTACGCGCATGACCAGCCATTTCAGGCTTGAATGTTTCTAGGCACCAGGAGCCAATGCAGTTTCATATCCAATGGGCTGGCACAAAAACTCAATCTGCTTATAATTAAACCCATTTCCCTCAACATCACATCCTTTGGTCTGCAAGTGGTCTCAAGAGAGTTTGATATTGTTTCTTGCGAGTTGCATATGGGTCAGAGGGTTGTGAGAGCAAAGCTCGTTGTTCATGAAGTAAACACTCTAATACACAACATAGGTTTGATAAACGTAAAGAGAATCTTGCTAGAGAAAGGGTGCAAAATGGCTGATGTAGATATTAACAGCAATATATTGAAGAATGTTAACTTATTGATAGGGGCTGATTATTTCAACTATTTCTTCATTGGGATGGATAAAATTGATGGTGTCAAGTTATTTGTTACTCATAGTGGGGTCGTCCCTTATGGGAGGGTACTGCAGTGGGCCTTACAGGGGGTAGACACACCGAGTGTTCGAACACTACGAGTTAGTAGATTTGTGAGATCAGATTACTACATCAACGTATGGTGGAGACTGGATACGATCGGCATTGCCCAGCATGAGCAATTCACTACCTCAGAGAACAAAGTGATGGAAAAAGTCAGTGTCACAAAAACCAATCAGGGTTATTGAGTAAGTCTGCCATTCCGTGGGTCGGAATGTTTGAACAACAACTACAGAAATACCATCGCACAATTGGACTCGCTCAAAAGACAGTTTCAAAAAGACCCTGAGTATAGAGCCACTTATCAGTACGTCCTACAGACATATCTGGAAGCGGCCTTTGTAGAAGTTCATGATGCGCAGATAAAGGTATATGCTACACTTCGGAGTCAAGAAACAGAGTTTGACTACTCCTCTCAGCATAGTTTTCAATGTACCATCCAAGACAATAGGCAAACTATCTTTAAATGACTGCTTGTACCCGGTTCCCAGTCTGGTGGAGATGCTTTATGATCTAAAGTTTAGAAAGCACCTTCATGCAATAACATCTGATATTATCTAAGATGTTCCATTGTGTCTTGCTCGATCCCGATGATATGAAGTATGCACGGTTTCTTTGGCGCAAGACAATGACACAAGTGGCTACCTTTGCCTTTAAAGTCGTGGTCTTCAGTATCAACACTAGCCCTTACCTATTGCAGCAAGTTCTTAGAACGCATCTTAAGGGGCAAGGGCGGGAAGAGCTTATTAGATCATTTTACATGGACAAGTATTTACAGACCTACCCAACCCAAGAGGAAATGCGAAAAGATTATGTAGAAGTAAAGTCATTGTTAGATGAAGCGCACATGCCGTTGACAGGGTGGGCTAGCAATAGCGTAGTATTTGATAAACAAATGAGACCGCACAAATCTCAAGTTTGCATATGATTTGGGATAGAGAAAGTGATTGTTTGAGTTTGAAACCATGTAAGGGGATATGTACGAATGGAAAGGGCATTAGTCTTACTAAATGTAAATTGCTGTTTGTACTCGTATCCAATTTTGATCCATTGGGACTCGTCAGTCCAGTTTTTGTCAGGGTTAAGATTTTGTGCCAGATTTGTGAGAAGCAGAGATAGAATGGGATGATGTGCTAGATAGCAGAAGACAAGCGCAGACAAATGAAATCTTAGAAGAATTTATTTAAGTTCATACACTGAAATTCAAGAGGGGAGTTATCTTGAGAGAGTCAGAGTTGCATATATTTCCTGTTGCCTCGAGTAAAGAATATGGGGCAGTAGCTTATATAAGGGGAGAAGGACAGACTAACATTTTCACATCTAAAACGAAGGTGACACCCAGGAAGCATGAAATATTGTCTTACAATAGTTTTTTTTTATTTTTCTCATTTTCATCCTCAACCACCATTGTTCCTTTTTCCTATGTGCCTTTATTTTTCAACTCTGATTTGGATTCAATCCAATGGAGACTCTAAACCTTAATCAAGTTCAGTTGCTCAAAACAGTGTTTTTATCATCTCCCTTTCTCCCCCACCTATTTCTGCAATCTTACTGTCATCTCATCACTTTTGAATGTTCAGATTGCTTTAGATTTATCTTACAGGAGTTATATTCCTTTGATTGCTAAATTTGAAACACAAAAATACAGTGTTTTTCTTAACATTTCCCAAGTTCTCTCTATCCAACTGAATACACATCTATGTTAGCTTAATCTACTTTCGTTTGGAGCAACACTTATTTTTGGGGCAGTTCACCTATTGCCTCTGTTCTGGACTGGAGAGATAGCATTAGAAGTAATTCTCCTTCCAGTTCTCTAGTCTTTCTCTTTGTAGCAAGAGACATTTTTATTTTACTCTATAAATCATTTCAACTACTGTTCTACAGTTGTAAGGGGAAAGTCCTCTCTCTTCTCAGGTGGTCTTGTAAGAGTTATCAGGCCGCTAGTTCCTTCTTTTACTCAGTCGCCATCTTTACTTTTTGAATTGCTTCATTCATTTTCTAGTATTTCTCTTTATTTGTAACGGTGAATTTATTTTCTCATTTATAGTTCTTTTAGTGTGACAATAATCCATACCCGACAAACAGGAAACGACTTGCAGACTTCAACCAATGTTTCTGCTTTTCAATTACAATCAGATTCTTCCAAGGGGAAAAGCACAACAATGTGGACAGAGGATTAGTTTATTATGGATGTATAAAAGCAGAAATTGACTTTTACTTTAATATCACATCCAAAAGTCTTCGAATATAAAACAACGCCTAAGTACTACAACTATTTCAGAAAGTCTCCTTTGTATAAGAGCACATGTTGGACATTTCTACAATGCTGCAAAACTCATAGAAATATTTACAGCTACTGTGAATAATAAGTATAAATGCAACGCACATCTAGAGCTATACATAAAAAATATGAGAATGTGATTAACTGGCTGGAGAATGTCATCAAAAAATCCCCAAGTTTATAGCAGTTTCTGAAGCAGGTAAGGAAGAAGGACAAGTACCAAGATTGCAGAATTCATCGCCGAGCCATTGCACAAGATGTAGTTGCAGAAGCAGGTATGTTCAATGTACCATCCAAGACAATAGGCAAACTATCTTTAAATGACTGCTTGTACCCGGTTCCCAGTCTGGTGGAGATGCTTTATGATCTAAAGTTTAGAAAGCACCTTCATGCAATAACATCTGATATTATCTAAGATGTTCCATTGTGTCTTGCTCGATCCCGATGATATGAAGTATGCACGGTTTCTTTGGCGCAAGACAATGACACAAGTGGCTACCTTTGCCTTTAAAGTCGTGGTCTTCAGTATCAACAATAGCCCTTACCTATTGCATCAAGTTCTTAGAACGCATCTTAAGGGGCAAGGGCGGGAAGAGCTTATTAGATCATTTTACATGGACAAGTATTTACAGACCTACCCAACCCAAGAGGAAATGCGAAAAGATTATGTAGAAGTAAAGTCATTGTTAGATGAAGCGCACATGCCGTTGACAGGGTGGGCTAGCAATAGCGTAGTATTTGATAAACAAATGAGACCGCACAAATCTCAAGTTTGCATATGATTTGGGATAGAGAAAGTAATTGTTTGAGTTTGAAACCATGTAAGGGGATATGTACGAATGGAAAGGGCATTAGTCTTACTAAATGTAAATTGCTGTTTGTACTCGTATCCAATTTTGATCCATTGTGACTCGTCAGTCCAGTTTTTGTCAGGGTTAAGATTTTGTGCCAGATTTGTGAGAAGCAGAGATAGAATGGGATGATGTGCTAGATAGCAGAAGACAAGAGCAGACAAATGAAATCTTAGAAGAATTTATTTAAGTTCATACATTGAAATTCAAGAGGGGAGTTATCTTGAGAGAGTCGGAGTTGCATATATTTACTGATGCCTCGAGTAAAGAATATGGGGCAGTAGCTTATATAAGGGGAGAAGGACAGACTAACATTTTCACATCTAAAACGAATGTGACACCCAGGAAGCATGAAATATTGTCTTACAATAGTTTTTTTATTTTTCTCATTTTCATCCTCAACCACCATTGTTCCTTTTTCCTATGTGCCTTTATTTTTCAACTCTGATTTGGATTCAATCCAATGGAGACTCTAAACCTTAATCAAGTTCAGTTGCTCAAAACAGTGTTTTTATCATCTCCCTTTCTCCCCCCACATATTTCTGCAATCTTACTGTCATCTCATCACTTTTGAATGTTCAGATTGCTTTAGATTTATCTTACAGGAGTTATATTCCTTTGATTGCTAAATTTGAAACACAAAAATACAGTGTTTTTCTTAACATTTCCCAAGTTCTCTCTATCCAACTGAATACACATCTATGTTAGCTTAATCTACTTTCGTTTGGAGCAACACTTATTTTTGGGGCAGTTCACCTATTGCCTCTGTTCTGGACTGGAGAGATAGCATTAGAAGTAATTCTCCTTCCAGTTCTCTAGTCTTTCTCTTTGTAGCAAGAGACATTTTTATTTTACTCTATAAATCATTTCAACTACTGTTCTACAGTTGTAAGGGGAAAGTCCTCTCTCTTCTCAGGTGGTCTTGTAAGAGTTATCAGGCCGCTAGTTCCTTCTTTTACTCAGTCGCCATCTTTACTTTTTGAATTGCTTCATTCATTTTCTAGTATTTCTCTTTATTTGTAACGGTGAATTTATTTTCTCATTTATAGTTCTTTTAGTGTGACAATAATCCATACCCGACAAACAGGAAACGACTTGCAGACTTCAACCAATGTTTCTGCTTTTCAATTACAATCAGATTCTTCCAAGGGGAAAAGCACAACAATGTGGACAGAGGATTAGTTTATTATGGATGTATAAAAGCAGAAATTGACTTTTACTTTAATATCACATCCAAAAGTCTTCGAATATAAAACAACGCCTAAGTACTACAACTATTTCAGAAAGTCTCCTTTGTATAAGAGCACATGTTGGACATTTCTACAATGCTGCAAAACTCATAGAAATATTTACAGCTACTGTGAATAATAAGTATAAATGCAACGCACATCTAGAGCTATACATAAAAATATGAGAATTGTGATTAACTGGCTGGAGAATGTCATCAAAAAATCCCCAAGTTTATAGCAGTTTCTGAAGCAGGTAAGGAAGAAGGACAAGTACCAAGATTGCAGAATTCATCGCCGAGCCATTGCACAAGATGTAGTTGCAGAAGCAGGTATGTTCAATGTACCATCCAAGACAATAGGCAAACTATCTTTAAATGACTGCTTGTACCCGGTTCCCAGTCTGGTGGAGATGCTTTATGATCTAAAGTTTAGAAAGCACCTTCATGCAATAACATCTGATATTATCTAAGATGTTCCATTGTGTCTTGCTCGATCCCGATGATATGAAGTATGCACGGTTTCTTTGGTGCAAGACAATGACACAAGTGGCTACCTTTGCCTTTAAAGTCGTGGTCTTCAGTATCAACAATAGCCCTTACCTATTGCATCAAGTTCTTAGAACGCATCTTAAGGGGCAAGGGCGGGAAGAGCTTATTAGATCATTTTACATGGACAAGTATTTACAGACCTACCCAACCCAAGAGGAAATGCGAAAAGATTATGTAGAAGTAAAGTCATTGTTAGATGAAGCGCACATGCCGTTGACAGGGTGGGCTAGCAATAGCGTAGTATTTGATAAACAAATGAGACCGCACAAATCTCAAGTTTGCATATGATTTGGGATAGAGAAAGTGATTGTTTGAGTTTGAAACCATGTAAGGGGATATGTACGAATGGAAAGGGCATTAGTCTTACTAAATGTAAATTGCTGTTTGTACTCGTATCCAATTTTGATCCATTGGGACTCGTCAGTCCAGTTTTGTCAGGGTTAAGATTTTGTGCCAGATTTGTGAGAAGCAGAGATAGAATGGGATGATGTGCTAGATAGCAGAAGACAAGAGCAGACAAATGAAATCTTAGAAGAATTTATTTAAGTTCATACACTGAAATTCAAGAGGGGAGTTATCTTGAGAGTCAGAGTTGCATATATTTACTGATGCCTCGAGTAAAGAATATGGGCAGTAGCTTATATAAGGGGAGAAGGACAGACTAACATTTTCACATCTAAAACGAATGTTTTAGATGTGAAAAGCATGAAATATTGTCTTTCAATAGTTTTTTTTTATTTTTCTCATTTTCATCCTCAACCACCATTGTTCCTTTTTCCTATGTGCCTTTATTTTTCAACTCTGATTTGGATTCAATCCAATGGAGACTCTAAACCTTAATCAAGTTCAGTTGCTCAAAACAGTGTTTTTATCATCTCCCTTTCTCCCCCCACCTATTTCTGCAATCTTACTGTCATCTCATCACTTTTGAATGTTCAGATTGCTTTAGATTTATCTTACAGGAGTTATATTCCTTTGATTGCTAAATTTGAAACACAAAATACAGTGTTTTTCTTAACATTTCCCAAGTTCTCTCTATCCAACTGAATACATCTATGTTAGCTTAATCTACTTTCGTTTGGAGCAACACTTATTTTTGGGGCAGTTCACCTATTGCCTCTGTTCTGGACTGGAGAGATAGCATTAGAAGTAATTCTCCTTCCAGTTCTCTAGTCTTTCTCTTTGTAGCAAGAGACATTTTTATTTTACTCTATAAATCATTTCAACTACTGTTCTACAGTTTGTAAGGGGAAAGTACCTCTCTCTTCTCAGGTGGTTCTTGTGAAAGTTTATCAGGCCGCTAGTTCCTTCTTTTACTCAGACGCCATCTTTACTTTTTGAATTGCTTCATTCATTTTCTAGTATTTCTTTTTATTTGTAACGGTGAATTTATTTTCTCATTTATAGTTCTTTTAGTGTGACAATAATCCATACCCGACAAACAGGAAACGACTTACAGACTTCAACCAATGTTTCTGCTTTTCAATTACAATCAGATTCTTCCAAGGGGAAAAGCACAACAATGTGGACAGAGGATTAGTTTATTATGGATGTATAAAAGCAGAAATTGACTTTTACTTTAATATCACATCCAAAAGTCTTCGAATATAAAACAACGCCTAAGTACTACAACTATTTCAGAAAGTCTCCTTTGTATAAGAGCACATGTTGGACATTTCTACAATGCTGCAAAACTCATAGAAATATTTACAGCTACTGTGAATAATAAGTATAAATGCAACGCACATCTAGAGCTATACATAAAAAATATGAGAATGTGATTAACTGGCTGGAGAATGTCATCAAAAAATCCCCAAGTTTTATAGCAGTTTCTGAAGCAGGTAAGGAAGAAGGACAAGTACCAAGATTGCAGAATTCATCGCCGAGCCATGCACAAGATGTAGTTGCAGAAGCAGGTATGTTCAATGTACCATCCAAGACAATAGGCAAACTATCTTTAAATGACTGCTTGTACCCGGTTCCCAGTCTGGTGGAGATGCTTTATGATCTAAAGTTTAGAAAGCACCTTCATGCAATAACATCTGATATATCTAAGATGTTCCATTGTGTCTTGCTCGATCCCGATGATATGAAGTATGCACGGTTTCTTTTGGCGCAAGACAATGACACAAGTGGCTACCTTTGCCTTTAAAGTCGTGGTCTTCAGTATCAACAATAGCCCTTACCTATTGCATCAAGTTCTTAGAACGCATCTTAAGGGGCAAGGGCGGGAAGAGCTTATTAGATCATTTTACATGGACAAGTATTTACAGACCTACCCAACCAAGAGGAAATGCGAAAAGATTATGTAGAAGTAAAGTCATTGTTAGATGAAGCGCACATGCCATTGACAGGGTGAGCTAGAAATAGAGAAGTATTTGATAAACAAATGAGACCGCACAAATCTCAAGTTTGCATATGATTTGGGATAGAGAAAGTGATTGTTTGAGTTTGAAACCATGTAAGGGGATATGTACGAATGGAAAGGGCATTAGTCTTACTAAATGTAAATTGCTGTTTGTACTCGTATCCAATTTTGATCCATTGGGACTCGTCAGTCCAGTTTTTGTCAGGGTTAAGATTTTGTGCCAGATTTGTGAGAAGCAGAGATAGAATGGGATGATGTGCTAGATAGCAGAAGACAAGAGCAGACAAATGAAATCTTAGAAGAATTTATTTAAGTTCATACACTGAAATTCAAGAGGGGAGTTATCTTGAGAGAGTCAGAGTTTGCATATATTTACTGATGCCTCGAGTAAAGAATATGGGGCGAGTAGCTTATATAAGGGGAGAAGGACAGACTAACATTTTCACATCTAAAACGAATGTGACACCCAGGAAGCATGAAATATTGTCTTACAATAGTTTTTTTTTTTTTATTTTTCTCATTTTCATCCTCAACCACCATTGTTCCTTTTTCCTATGTGCCTTTATTTTTCAACTCTGATTTGGATTCAATCCAATGGAGACTCTAAACCTTAATCAAGTTCAGTTGCTCAAAAACAGTGTTTTTATCATCTCCCTTTCTCCCCCCACCTATTTCTGCAATCTTACTGTCATCTCATCACTTTTGAATGTTCAGATTGCTTTAGATTTATCTTACAGGAGTTATATTCCTTTGATTGCTAAATTTGAAACACAAATACAGTGTTTTTCTTAACATTTCCCAAGTTCTCTCTATCCAACTGAATACACATCTATGTTAGCTTAATCTACTTTCGTTTGGAGCAACACTTATTTTTGGGGCAGTTCACCTATTGCCTCTGTTCTGGACTGGAGAGATAATTAGAAGTAATTCTCCTTCCAGTTCTCTAGTCTTTCTCTTTGTAGCAAGAGACATTTTTATTTTACTCTATAAATCATTTCAACTACTGTTCTACAGTTGTAAGGGGAAAGTCCTCTCTCTTCTCAGGTGGTCTTGTGAGAGTTATCAGGCCGCTAGTTCCTTCTTTTACTCAGACGCCATCTTTACTTTTTGAATTGCTTCATTCATTTTCTAGTATTTCTTTTTATTTGTAACGGTGAATTTATTTTCTCATTTATAGTTCTTTTAGTGTGACAATAATCCATACCCGACAAACAGGAAACGACTTACAGACTTCAACCAATGTTTCTGCTTTTCAATTACAATCAGATTCTTCCAAGGGGAAAAGCACAACAATGTGGACAGAGGATTAGTTTATTATGGATGTATAAAAGCAGAAATTGACTTTTACTTTAATATCACATCCAAAAGTCTTCGAATATAAAACAACGCCTAAGTACTACAACTATTTCAGAAAGTCTCCTTTGTATAAGAGCACATGTTGGACATTTCTACAATGCTGCAAAACTCATAGAAATATTTACAGCTACTGTGAATAATAAGTATAAATGCAACGCACATCTAGAGCTATACATAAAAAATATGAGAATGTGATTAACTGGCTGGAGAATGTCATCAAAAAATACCCCAAGTTTATAGCAGTTTCTGAAGCAGGTAAGGAAGAAGGACAAGTACCAAGATTGCAGAATTCATCGCCGAGCCATGCACAAGATGTAGTTGCAGAAGCAGGTATGTTTCAATGTACCATCCAAGGACAATAGGCCAAACTATCTTTAAATGACTGCTTGTACCCGGTTCCCAGTCTGGTGGAGATGCTTTATGATCTAAAGTTTAGAAAGCACCTTCATGCAATAACATCTGATATATCTAAGATTTGTTCCAATTGTGTCCTTGCTCGATCCCGATGATATGAAGTAGGCACGGTTCTTTGGCGCAAGACAATGACACAAGTGGCTACCTTTGCCTTTAAAGTCGTGGTCTTCAGTATCAACAATAGCCCTTACCTATTGCATCAAGTTCTTAGAACGCATCTTAAGGGGCAAGGGCGGGAAGAGCTTATTAGATCATTTTACATGGACAAGTATTTACAGACCTACCCAACCCAAGAGGAAATGCGAAAAGATTATGTAGAAGTAAAGTCATTGTTAGATGAAGAGCACATGCCATTGACAGGGTGAGCTAGCAATAGCGTAGTATTTGATAAACAAATGAGACCGCACAAATCTCAAGTTTGCATATGATTTGGGATAGAGAAAGTGATTGTTTGAGTTTGAAACCATGTAAGGGGATATGTACGAATGGAAAGGGCATTAGTCTTACTAAATGTAAATTGCTGTTTGTACTCATATCCAATTTTGATCCATTGGGACTCGTCAGTCCAGTTTTTGTCAGGGTTAAGATTTTGTGCCAGATTTGTGAGAAGCAGAGATAGAATGGGATGATGTGCTAGATAGCAGAAGACAAGAGCAGACAAATGAAATCTTAGAAGAATTTATTTAAGTTCATACATTGAAATTCAAGAGGGGAGTTATCTTGAGAGAGTCGGAGTTGCATATATTTACTGACGCCTCGAGTAAAGAATATGGGGCAGTAGCTTATATAAGGGGAGAAGGACAGACTAACATTTTCACATCTAAAACGAAGGTGACACCCAGGAAGCATGAAATATTGTCTTACAATAGTTTTTTTTATTTTTCTCATTTTCATCCTCAACCACCATTGTTCCTTTTTCCTATGTGCCTTTATTTTTCAACTCTGATTTGGATTCAATCCAATGGAGACTCTAAACCTTAATCAAGTTCAGTTGCTCAAAACAGTGTTTTTATCATCTCCCTTTCTCCCCCCACCTATTTCTGCAATCTTACTGTCATCTCATCACTTTTGAATGTTCAGATTGCTTTAGATTTATCTTACAGGAGTTATATTCCTTTGATTGCTAAATTTGAAACACAAAAATACAGTGTTTTTCTTAACATTTCCCAAGTTCTCTCTATCCACTGAATACACTCTATGTTAGCTTAATCTACTTTCGTTTGGAGCAACACTTATTTTTGGGGCAGTTCACCTATTGCCTCTGTTCTGGACTGGAGAGATAATTAGAAGTAATTCTCCTTCCAGTTCTCTAGTCTTTCTCTTTTGTAGCAAGAGACATTTTTATTTTACTCTATAAATCATTTCAACTACTGTTCTACAGTTGTAAGGGGAAAGTCCTCTCTCTTCTCAGGTGGTCTTGTAAGAGTTATCAGGCCGCTAGTTCCTTCTTTTACTCAGTCGCCATCTTTACTTTTTGAATTGCTTCATTCATTTTCTAGTATTTCTTTTTATTTGTAACGGTGAATTTATTTTCTCATTTATAGTTCTTTTAGTGTGACAATAATCCATACCCGACAAACAGGAAACGACTTACAGACTTCAACCAATGTTTCTGCTTTTCAATTACAATCAGATTCTTCCAAGGGGAAAAGCACAACAATGTGGACAGAGGATTAGTTTATTATGGATGTATAAAAGCAGAAATTGACTTTTACTTTAATATCACATCCAAAAGTCTTCGAATATAAAACAACGCCTAAGTACTACAACTATTTCAGAAAGTCTCCTTTGTATAAGAGCACATGTTGGACATTTCTACAATGCTGCAAAACTCATAGAAATATTTACAGCTACTGTGAATAATAAGTATAAATGCAACGCACATCTAGAGCTATACATAAAAAATATGAGAATGTGATTAACTGGCTGGAGAATGTCATCAAAAAATCCCCAAGTTTATAGCAGTTTCTGAAGCAGGTAAGGAAGAAGGACAAGTACCAAGATTGCAGAATTCATCGCCGAGCCATTGCACAAGATGTAGTTGCAGAAGCAGGTATGTTCATTCAGGAGTCCAGAGAAAGCTCCTGGTAGGCCAACAGACTGACACTTAGCCTCATAGGTCTTGTCAGTGCACCCCTTTTTCACAGTGGAAATCCCAGCTGAAAAAAAGACAAGAAATTAAAGTTCTTCATATGAGAGTCCTCAGTGTATATGCGAATGTTATAGAATTTAAAATAATATTAAAGTTTCATAAATACAAAAAAAAATTATTCTCCTTGTTAAGAACACCTAATTATTGCATTGTAAAAATGAAATGTGTTCCTTTCTACTAATAACAAACCTATAAAGCTGGCTAAAATGTTCCACTACCGGAAGAACATTTCTGAGAAATAGCGTCTCTCAACTACAAGTTGTTTTGATATCTTGAAATCAGATCCGATTAGTTTATAACAAAATTCCCCTCGCAACACAGCAGAGGGATGCTACTATGACAAGAAACTCCTACTGGTCCTCAATCGACTTATGGGAGTTCCATTTGACAACGTCCTTGAGGATTGAGAGAGAGAGAACAGTGAATGTAATCGGGGTTAGGTTGTTTGTGTTCGTGTGAATGGATAGGTAATTGCTCGTTCGGCGAGGGTTTGTTGTGTCTGTTGGGTAAGTCGCAAGTCTGGTCTGTATTTTGAGTCAGTCTGTCTTGAATTTCGAAGGAGGAAAAATAATAGAAAACCTCATGAAACACCTTAGTAAAATGAACATTCAAGGGAAGGAGTCAAAAAGCACACAGAAGCTGGTTAGTAATAGCACTGCAGGCAACACTGACGGTAAGGGAAAGTAATAAAGCCACCGAGGACAAAAGAGAAGAGAGAAGTCACTCAGAGTGGTGCAGTTTAATGCACAATCTATTCGGAACAAAGTAGATCTCTCCAAAGCATTGGTAGCATGTGAGGAATTAGACATAAGTATCACAGAAACATGGATACAAGAGACTTTGTAAGAGAGTACCAGATACCTGGTTATAAATTGTCCAAAAGAGATACTCAACAAAAAAAAAAGGTGGAGGCGTTATGTTATACGTTAGGGACCACCTCAGTCCAATAGAGTGTAAAATTACAACCATGCAAGAAGTGATTGGCATCAATATAAACAGTCTGAGGAAGAAGATAACTCTAATACTAGTGTACAGACCTCCCTACCAATCACAAATGTCCGATGAGGAGCTGTATGCACTACTAGGACAAGAGATAAACAACAAACTCTGCATAATAATGGGAGATTTTAATGCAGCAGTACATTGGGACACGATGACCTCCGCATCAAACATAGAAGGAAAACAACTTTTAGATTTTGTAAAAAATTAATTCCTCCACCAATGGGTTGACAAACCTACCAGAGGAAACAACATACTAGACATTGTCCTATCAACAGAAGGTAATCTAGTGCCTGACCTTGTAGTAGGTGCAAATCTAGGCAAAAACGACCATAAAATTATCTTATTTCAAATTAATGTTCAACATAAAAAAGAGAAAAAGGTATTAATAAGATTAGACTACCGTCGACAAGACCTATAAATCAGAAGGAGTAAGTTAAAAATCTAGAGTACGACGAGAACACAGGCATAGATAAACACTGGGAAGCCTTTCATGACGAATACGCTGAAAAACACTCTGCTAGATGTATACCATTAAGGCAAATACTAACAAATGGCAACCCTAAGCCTAAGAGGTTCAACAGAGAAATCAAAAATACAATAAGAAAAAGAGACAGATTGCACAAATCAAGGAACCCATACCCAGGCAGGCATAGAGAACTCTGTAGATTAGTGGACAAATGAGTAAGAAATGCAAAGATAAATGAGGATAAGAGAGTTGCATCAGTTTGTAAGGAAAACCCAAAAGAATTCTTTGCTCGTGTTAGCATAGGTCCCCTAAGGGACAATAAAGGTAACCTGGTGAACTCAGACTTGGAAACATCAGATTGATTGAATAAGTTTTTTACTAGTGTATTCACAATTGAAGACACAACCTCAATACTGAAACCTGCTATCAAATATGATGGGGCAGAACCGTTGGCCAAAATAATATTTACAGAAGAGGACATTAAACACAAAATAGACAAACTCAAGTTTAAATCTCCTGGGCTGGATAGGATTCATCCAAGAGAAATTAAAGAGCTAAAAGAGGAGATAGTTCCTCACCTATATAAACTACAGAAAAAGTGCTGAACAAAGAAAGGCACCAAAAGGATGAAAACTAGGTAATGTGCCCCCAGTTTACAAAAAAGGTCCAAGAGAAGAGCCAGGAAATTACAGACCAATCTGTCTAACGTCGGTTGTTTGCAAGATTTTTTAGTCCATAATTGCAGATCAAATTGTGGATCACATTGATAGAAACAACTTGTTGTTAAACAGCTAACACGGTTTCAGACAAAACAGATCATGCCTATCAAACCACTAAGAGTTTTTTTCATAACATGCTTGGTATTTACGACAGAAGTAGAGCAATAGATATACTATACTTAGATTTCCAAAAGGCCTTTGACAAGGTCCCACACAAGAAACTGATGACAAAAGATAGAGCTTTAGGAATTGTAGGAGTAATGGCAGACTGGATCAAAGACTGGCTAACTTATAGAAAGCAGAGAGTCGTAATAAATGGTGAAGAATCAGAATGGGCAGATGTAACAAGCAGAGTTCCTCAGGGTTCTGTCTTTGGCCCCCTCTTGTTTGTTATTTACATTAATGACATTGATGTAGGCTTAACTAGCAGGATAGTCAAATTTGCAGATGATACCAAACTAGGTGTAAATGCAGCAGACCCAGATGCCATATTAAGTTTAAGAAATGATCTAATGAAAATAGGAGAGTGGTAAAAAAAATGGCAAATGCCTTTTAACGTAGATAAGTGTAAAGTGTTACAAATAGGAACAAACAACCCTCATACCAGCTACATGCTGCTTGGGAATCATATAAATAGTGTGAAACAAGAGAAGGACCTTGGTGTCATTATTACCAAGGACTTAAAATCCACAAAACAGTGCATAAAAGCTGAAAACAAGGCACAGAAACTAGTAGGATACATATAGAGGCAGTTCAAATACAGAAATAAGGAAATGGTGCTACAGCTCTACACATCAATAATTAGACCCATCAATAGTTAGACCCCATTTTGAATATGCAGTACAGTTCTGGTCACCAACACCAAGAAAAGACATAAATAGATTAGGAGTACAAGCATGAGCCACAAAGTTAATTCCATCCATCAGGCAAATAATTTACCAAAGATGACTAGAGAGCCTGAACATGTATGGTTTCGAAACACGACGATTGCGAGGGACAACTAATAGAAACATTTAAAATACTGTAAGGCATAACAAAAGTAGACTTTAACCTATTTACGTTAAACGAAAACAAGACAAGAAATGATGGATGGAAACTAAAACTGAAGAGATACAACACATCCCACAGTGGGAACTTCTTTACATACAAGATATGTGACACATTGAATAAACTCCCACCAGAAGTTGTAAACAGCATAGAAGAGTTTAAAACAAAGCTAGACAAAATCATTAGGACACTGTGAATGAACAGTAAAACCTGCTCTGACAGATAAGTGAGCACATGATGTTTCCTAGGTTGGATTAACAAGTCTTTGAGACATCCTAATCCTTGTAACTCATCTCCCTCTCATTCTCTCTCTGTCAAACCCCTTCTCAATTATGTATGATAAATTCGTAAAGTAACTAAGTCTACGGGCAGAACCAGCTCCGTTTCAGGGAATCCCTTCTCACCCCCACCCCCTTTGGAGGGGGGGGGGGGGGGGTAGGATGAAACCCTATTATAAAAACACATCGTATTTGAATGCAATGTTGTGTCAAAATTTCAAAGCAATCAGTGAAGACTTTCGGAGATTTAAGATTTTGAACAAACGAACATTTAGATTTATATATCTATATATATATATATATAGATATATATATATATATATATCATATATATATATATATATATATATATATATATATATATATATATATATATATAATATATATAATCTGTGTGAAAAATCACGTTTTGTTCAATATCTTGAGCATAGTAAGGTAACCAAATAAATACATTAAGTCAATCATTTAAGGACGTGACATGAACAATCTGAAAACATCTTGCATAATATCGTGGCATCACATATATATTCAGTGCTTTTAATGCTGATGATTAAGACGAATATTTCAGCCAATGCCACGAACAAACTGCCAGTCTTGTGGTCCTCCTGTCAAGCAACATGCAAGTTGCTAAGGCATTCTTGCAGCTGCACACAGAGTCGACGAACTCTTCTTTGAGCGGGATTACCAACAACATCCTCCTGGGTAATATGCTCACTGTCATTTCTTCACGGAAACCATCCAGTGACATGCCAGACAGAAGGATGCTAGTGACCAATGAGGTTGAAGAATAGAGACATCACGGCATCAATGAGCATGACAACTAGCTACTGCATCAGTCAAAAGGAGCCAATAACGAATTAAAATCGAAGTACAAGAGGAACACCTCGGCTTCAGGTGGATCTTGTGGAATGAAGCTTTGAGGTATCTACCACATTCATCAACATCTTCTAGGGGCAGTATCAATCATTCAACAGAACAAACAAAACTCAGCATGGATATTATACTGTGTTCTCAAACCCATTTCCTGGACTTAGGACTGTGTAAAATGATAGAAGGGGACTGTGTAAGAGGATAGGAACAACCTTTGCTCTCTACGTCGTGGCCAAACGCTGTAAGAACAGCTCTCAGTACACCATCCTCAAAGCCAGTCACCACTGTTTGCACATTAATAGAATAGTTGATGTCTCCACACTTATCAGCGATAGCCTGAAAGAGTTCTTTGCAGGTGGCACAAATCTTATTTGGAAGAAGAGCATACACTGAAATAACAGGTGTATCACCAAAAGGTACATAGTTTACATGAATCTTTGAAAACATTTGGAGTCATAGCAAAGTTGTCATTCATATATAGAGTATCAGCACCAGCAGGGAGTTGGAGGCCTTCGTAGACTAAAGTTTGCCAATGGCAGCAGAGGGTATAAGAGAGGCTGACTCACAGCACGACTAGAGATCTGAGCTGGCTTGTCTCGAGTGTTGGCAGCTTGGTCTTTTGTCGAGTTGCATACTTTGGCCAGATGGATTTGTTTCTCATCTGGGGCACGATTGTGAGGCTGGGCTGACCTATTGCAGGGATTTTTATCTGTAGGTCCCTCGTCATATGCCCGACAATGACACATCTGGTATACATGAACTAACCATAGCAAGAAAATGGCTATAGTATACTGTACGTAGACAGGTCATCTCAATGTGACCTCACACCAAACACACATCAAAAGAAATTCTTCTGGTAAGTCAAATAAGGTCACAGTGACACCATAAACACGAAAAACTGTAATAAAAATTAAATTGCAAACACTAACTCAGAAACATACATAACTGATTACACCAACTTTAATATACACAAAATATATTTATCATGATGCTACTATGTACACACACACACACACACACACACACACACACACACACACACACACACACACACACATATATATATATATAATATATATATATATATATATATATATATATATATATATATATATATATATATATATATATATATATATATCCTTATATCTAAGGTGGATTTAAGGATATTTCCCAAGCACGTGTACCTTCGTTGTACATTAATATGATATGTATAGGTATGTATATGTATATGTATATGATATGTACATGTATATGTATAGTATATATATATGTATATATATATATATATATATATTATATATATATATATAAAATATATTAATATTGCTATATTAATATGTGTATATATTATATTATTATATATATTGTTGCTACTAATTAATGTGTAGATATAATATATATACTATATTATATATGTATATCTATATATATATATAATATATATGTGTGTGTGTGTGTGTGTGTGTGTGTGTGGTGTGTGTGTGTGTGTGTGTGTGTGTGTGTGTGTGTGTATGTGTGTGTGTGTGTCTCAACTTAATGTTCCTTCGAAAAGTTAACCAAAGATTCACACCCATGTAATTACTGCCAACAAATACAGTTCACAGACTCATTTCATATCTGAAATTTATGTTTTTCAATATTTTGCAACCCCTCTAAAGGTACTGCAGTAACCAGACGAAGCCTACGATCTTTCCCCGAGAGTGCTTCTGCAAAGGAATTTTAGCTTGATCGTTTTTGACAAACGAATGTGACAAAATAAAAGATACTGCACTGTTTTCAATATCTCAAGCTGAAATTCTTGTACACGACAATGTAGGAAAAGAATAAACTTCAAGAAATGAAAGCCACAAAGTCCTTACCGACACTGCCACCAACCGAGAAGCAGGAATTTGCACAGAAAGTGACAGTTCTGTCTCCACCGGCGTCTTGCTCATAGCACAGGAAGGCAAATGCTTCACCTGAAAGAGAGAATTGCATTAAAAAAACATGTATGAAGCATTATCTTTCATATTTGTTATAATCAGGACTGGCTGTAGCTACTGTCTTCCTCTAACAACGCACTTAGCACTAGAAACCGTCACTCTTCGTACATGGGTGACTGACTGACAATACGAATATTATGTCTACAACGTGGAAGCAAATAAAATATAGCTTAAATTCATTCAGTACTTCAAGGGTGTTCAAGGGTCCTTCTCAAAAAATTTTATTTTCTTCCGAGACATTCTTCAAATATGGGCCATCATCAACACCCACAAGTCATAATTAAATTAAATACAGAGCGAGTCAGACCAACAGCACAGTGGCCGAAAAAGAAATTTGAGACAGAAGACCATACAAACACGCTCAAACAAACGGGGCGGGGATCAAATTAAATCTTATTAGATCTGGTATAAACAAATGATGGAAGGACATTTCTAACTTAATATCAGTTTGGCTTTTACATGCAGTCACATTGTGGGTGGCACCAGGTCCTGGGTGGTACCACTGTTCGTCACCCTTCGATTTTCAAGAAGTCCATTTGGGATGACGGTATCCCTGGGCCATGTCCTACACACACACACACACACAATCAACCTGCTGACTACACTACATCCAACTTTGCTCAACTCCACTTATTGGGTCACCAACATAAAATTCATATAGATTTGTGTGAGGGGGATTATTCTTTTCCCTGATTGGTTTATTTTGATATAAAGTTATATATATATATATATATATATATATATATATATATATCTATATATATATATATATATATATATATATAATATATATATATATATATATATATATATGTGTGTGTGTGTGTGTGTGTGTGTGTGTGTGTGTGTGTGTGTTTTTGCTCGCTCTACTATTTGACTATTCTTTGATTTTATATGCATACATACAGTAGTAATCCCCCTCCAGAATAGACCAACGCTCTCTTACTCTTGGTATTGTTATCACTGACGTTCTTGGGAACTTTGACTCCCAAATAACTCATTAGTGTAGCTCCTAATTGAGGAATCACATTTCTTTCCCTAGGGCCCCACACTGGTCTCAAGGATGTGTTAGCAGATGGAATGAAATGAAATGAAATGAATCAACTGAAGCAGAGAGGCTAATGACCCAAAACGACGAGACTCAAGAGTTCGGCATTCCTCTGTTATGCTGCCTTGCTCAGTTCTCATTCATCGGTGTTTGTGTGTGTACGTGTGTCTCTATGGTCGGTACAGCACCAGAATCCACAGATTTCAGGAGAGACAGTAAAGGAAATAAGCTAAATAATGATCAGTGAAGGTTAGAAATGGAAATCTTTTGATAGTGGAAATAAACAACGAACAGAGGGAGAGACCATCTTAATACACTACCAAACTAGAGCCATTTTCCTGTTGAAGAGATTTAACCCAATGAAATTAGGTGAGGGTCATCTGGCAATTACAATGAAATCAGGTGAGGGTCATCTGACAAACAGCTGAATGACGACAAAGCCCCAAGAGAAAATGACTTGGTACCAGAGATGATTGAAGCCAAACAAGCAGAGATGTTGGTTTTCCTAATAAAATAATTCCATCAAATATGAAGGTCCAGTAAAAGAGCTGGAATTGACTGGGGGAACTATCAAAGAGCTAAAAAGAAGGATAATTTGAAACTTAATGGGTATAATTCTGCTACTAATTGCATTTAAAAAGGCAACTGTCATACTTTTATTAAACTGACCAAGCATTTAACATTTTGCTGAGATGATCAACAAGCTACTTTCAGGACAGTGAACGAATGTAATAATCATATAATATTCTCAATTGGAGATCTCTACGACAGGTAATGAGATGGAGAGCCATTTGGTAGTCTCTGACGCAACACACCATTATAGTGATGATGCCTCAAGGGACTGTAGATACTTTCAAACTGAAAAGAACATATTAGTCAAGTTATGATCGATACTAAAATAAAGAGATCTGCTGAGACAAATGTGTGAATTAACCTGAAATGCAACGAACTCTGATTACACTTGTGGTAAAGCAGGCCCTGTTCTCAACTAATCGAGTCTATCCAAAACATTTAAAGGACTGACTCTATTGGTGAGAACATGCAATATTCTATGAAAAGTTAATCACAGAATAAAAGGCCAAAGAAGTTCAAAGGAAGCTTACGATCAATAATGAAGACCAGTGGTAGCCAAAATATTTTCCTCTCAAGACAGCTGACAGCCAAAGAATAATTGGAATTGCTTACATCCCAGTAGCAGACCCAGTGCGCTGTTAAATGGCACTGATGTACCTTGGCTTGGGGAAGAATGTTGTATTTTTTGGGGTGGGTGGGAGGGGGCATTTCTAAGATATGTACATTCAATTTTGTTATTTTAGCTCCCATAAGAGACTGACAGCTGTCTACTGAAAAATATGAATTCGCTAACTTTACACGATCCTCTTAATGATAGCTGTAAAAATCTTGCTTTTACCTACACTTAAAAGATATGAACTTGATAGTGTGTTTATCAAATCTCGTGATATAAGACTGCTCTGATTTATAAAGTTTTGTTCTTAGATTAGTTTTGAAATATCAATTTTCAATATTTTAATGTACCACTTACTGTAATGAACGGAACATAAGAGTGTGATGGCTGTGAATGCAAGGACCTTCATCTTTCTGCAAAGAAACATCAGTTGTTAGTGACAAAAGACCCATAAATCATAAAGCGAAGCTTTCTCTATCACCTTTAATAAATATCAAGGAAAAAAATAACCGCTTGAGCTATGTCAATTCTTACTGCAAATATCAGAAATTGGCAGAAAGATTGTATCAGGCAGCTTAGCAAGGACAACTTTGAAATTTACTGTCAACAGCATACTTATAACCACATTCCAATTACTGATACCAGCTACTTTCAGCAGATAACGAATTTTCACCCATGAGGTAAACGGGAAAAGTTCAATATGATCAAATTCGGGAGTGCACAAGATAACCACGAACAGACAGGGGCGCGGGTCAGACAACCTTGGAGCAGATACTGCCGAAGAGGTTGGTTTGATGGAGGATGATGATGACACTGCTCACATTCATTTGCTGGTACCTCCACCTATGTCTTCAATTCCAGCGCTGTGTTCTATCATGGCTTCCGATCACACCCTTCAGTTTTCGAGATTTTTTCCTGGCTGACTACACGATCCAAATATGTTTTGTTATTTGATGTCGAGACTCAGATTTTTTTTTTTTTTCTTTTTGTTCTGGTCAAAAATTTTATCATGTCTTGCGACTTCGTGTATGCTGATCAAACTGCTCCTTGTCTTCGGTTCACACTGCCTGAATTTCCATTTAATATCTCCCGATTCATTCCGCGAGTGTGATGACATGTTTTCTGATGACATTTCCCAATTATTTGTCATGGCTCTTGGCTGCAGGATTTTTCCCTGTTGAGAACCAGAAGATTGGCAGACTCAGGCATACAAGCCAACCAGAATAAATATTAGTACGGCATTATATATCGGATAGACAGGAGGGATAAAGTGAGAGACGTTGCTTAGAGATCAAACTTGGTAAGAAACATTCTAAATACTTAACCCTTCGCTATAAGAGAAACGCTGCATCTAGGTGCGTCTTAACGTCTATTATGTCTATTGTGGGAATAATATACATAGCGAAAAGGACTGGGAAAGTGGCCTCCATGAGCGGAAGAGACAGGACAGCTCCTATGAACGCAAGTCGAGTGGATGGGAAACTGCAGTACAGAAACCGTACGTGTATGTAGAGAGAGAGAGAGAGAGAGAGAGAGAGAGAGAGAGAGAGAGAGAGAGAGAGAGAGAGTCACCTCACAACAACCAGACACCTGAACCTTCATCACAGATAAAATACGACTGATTACTCTAAAGGCAACAGCGATCCCTTAAAAACTTATTAATCACGCAAGAAATCAGACTAAGTTCATTAAAACAGGTGTGAGGTAATCTTATATGAGATTAAAGGGCATCACTCCAACAGACTCTGAGTACTTACCTGGTTCTAACTCACTTCAATAAAATTGAAGGAAAACTGCTCAATTACCACTCTATATTTCTACCCAAATAAATTCTATCGCTGGTGGTCAATAAATGAACTCTGTTATAAAATTTTAAATAGAAAAAAATTATTTTTAAATTCAAAATTTATAAGTGAAATTAACAATTGCAGGGAAATTTACTGTTACTTGAAAACAACACAAAGTTTAATTAATTCTTGAATTAATTATTAAACAAAATTAAATCGACATTAATTTATCAAGAAAATTAATTAATCAAGAAATCAAGTACCTATGCAATGTTAAATCACCAAAAAATTATGAACACAAAAATATGCAAAAACACAAAAATGTGGAAAACACTAAGAACACAGTAAATACAGAACATAAAATAAACACTTCAAAAGAATTCGGTACAGAACACAAATATTTGCAATCTGCGAAAACAGAAATAATTTTACTCAAACCCTTTAAATATTTTAGGTGCACTTAAAACTTGTAATAACACATTAACTGGCATCATCTTTTCCTTTTTGCTGCAGCTTCCAAATTCACTGTACTCTTTCACAGGCGCGTTATAAAAACACGTTTATACTGCCCGTTCAGATTCCATAAGTAACCACTATAGTATTAAGAAATTAAATCAATCTGAAAGTTACGAGTGACCATGTACGTAAAGATTTACGTTAATGTAAAAATCAAAATTTCCCACGGTCGGGACGAGAGAGAGAGAGAGAAAGATGGGCCAACTCGAACGGCTCCAGAAGTACAACCAAGGCAAGTTGTCTAATATCAGAATGACCAGACTTTTATGGGGACTACTGATCAACACGATGCAAAATGGATGACTCAAAGCATTTTAGGACAATGTTTTCTGCAAAACTCTTAATAAATTCCCTTTTCAAACAAGAGGGAAAGAGAATGATATTATGATTATTAAATATATGAACAGTACACGATTTCAGAACATAAAAATCTCTTAACATGAAAGAAATTATTTTAGACGATTATCGTAAGCGAACAGTGATGTCACAAGTAGCTACTCATTTCATCTCTATGAATAACTTACAAGTCAACAAATTCTTTTTTGATAAATCAAGAGAGATAAGAGTTCATTTATCAGTCATATCGAACAGTTTCATAATAAAAGAATCTCTAAATTACTAAAAAGAATTGAAGAATATTCTTGTAAGGATGCTATGACATCATTTCCTGCAAAGGAAGTCTTGCATTCGGAACGTTTTGCACCGGATGTTCGACGCAACATTGTGCAATCTTGGGCAAAGATCACCAAGTTACAAGTAAGAAAGACAAAGACGAACAATATTGGTTCAACATAAAGGACTCGTGCGCTGATGTGTTGACAACTACATCAGCTTTTCACATACGATTTTTCTCAACTTTAAATTATATATTTTGGGAATTTTGAACCTTTTACTTGAACACGCCAATTCTAAGTTAATCTTAATACTGAATATGAACATAAAACATACATTTTATGACATTACATACAAATACTGAGGGAAGTTACAATTTGCAAAAACATTAACATAAGAATATAATATATATAATAGTACATTATATATATATTTCTATCTATATATATATATATATATCATATATATATATATATATATTATATATACAGTCAAGCAATGGAAGGAGAATGGCAGCTGAAGATTGAAGAGAAATGTTTCGAGGCAAATATCGCAAGAAGTAATGAAAACGTCAAAAACAAATACAAAAGGGAGAGAAGATTTAGAAGATGGATAGATACCAAAAAGAAATGGAAAATGAGTAACTCAAAAAGGAATATACGAAAACAAATTTGCAACCTTCAAAAAAATAGGAACAAAGGAGGCAGCAGTTCCGACTGACATTTCTTCTTTCTTTTAACTGGTCGCAATGCAAAGTCAAATACAATCATCGTGTTTGGAAAGGCAGCTGAAAAGGCGTCGTTCAGTAAAGAAAAAGATGTCAGCGCCAGTATGGCCGAGACGATCAAATAAAATCCAAGAACGCAACATTCATAAAGAACAATAACGCCATAAATTTGGGCGTCTTTTGCTGAGCAAAGCTTTAAGCCTAAATCTGAGATGAACTGAGTGAATCAGGTGTGCTCACAGAAGTCACTGAAGCTGCAATAAATAACCTACATATAAAAAGGGAAAAACTTGAATTGTCTCTGTTCACAAAATACCGATTCTCTCGGTACTACATAGAAGAATCTTCTCCCCATCTGGCTCCTGCTGCTATCCATCCATCCACTCCTAACATCAACTCCTTCGCGGGAAAGGGACGCGAGAGAGGCGCTCCCCGCCAACTTTATGGGCCTCGCCTTGGCTCCTGCAGACCCACCAACTGCCACCATTCCACAGCCAGCGCGTATTGATTACGTTTGGCCCACGCTGGAGTTGGAAGGGGAAAAATTGCGAAAGTAGACAAGAAACGAGTGGAGAAATACACAATGTCAGGAGGAGCAACTTGGCGATCAAAATATAGGAGAGAGCTGCAATGACTTGGAAAGAATAATCGGGATCTACGAGAACGCACATACGTACACACATCATACAGTTTCTCCCCGTCTGAGTCTGAAAACCTTTCGGTCTTCAACAACCCTCTACGAAAGAATGAGGTTGCTACCCCTACACTCTTCTCTGGATCCAAGATGACGCCGCACGCTGGTGTCCATTCACTGCTAGGTCGGCTGCTTGGCAGAAAGCCCGGGTCGTCTCAGACCGTACAAATGCACTTCATATTTCATCCGCCTGTACGTGATATATATTCTTCCGATAGAAGACAGACAGTGCCTGTCGCTAGAAAGACATTGATGCAACAGTTATACTCTTACTACCGAATCTTGGATAAGCAGCTCCCTGTACAGAAAGCTTCTTCCTCATCATTAACGTTTCATGCGTTCACACAGAAGAGTTATTAGGAGCGCACTGACCACCAAACACATGACCAATGAATGAAGGTCTTCTTCATTCCACGCACTCCTAAGACTCCTGGACAGAGCGGCGTCGTCTCTCCCTTTCCATCCCTACACCTACACTATTTTATTACTTCGACATATTTCAACATCTATTCCTTTTCGATCATCTTTATGCCGTAAATAATAAACAACTTCGTCTAAACATTCAACATCCACACTTTTATTCATCAAGGGGAACTGGCTCAGCAGCAATCCCGTGAAACACTCCCATCTTATACTCACTCTTGTTTCTTCCTCTTTGCACAACAGCCATCCATTATTTCACTACTACAAATCAACCACACGATTGAGTAAAGGCCCTTTCACACTCAGGAGGCGTAACTGGGGGGGGGGGGGGGGGGGTGGGGGGGGGGGGGGGGGGGGGGGGGGGGGGGACGTGTCTGGGCGCCGACCTTAGGGGGGCGCCAAAATGAACCTGGGAAACAATTTATGCGGTTTACAGGGAGCTGTGAGAAAAAAAAGTATTTTGTATCACTATCATAATATAAATATATAATAAAGAGTTGCTAGTATTTGTATTCTTCTCACACACATGTGTGTGTGGAAATAAATAAATAAATAAATAAATTTATATATATATATAGATATAATTTATATATATTATTAATACACATACACACATACATACATACATACATATATATATATATATATATATATATATATATATATATATATATATATATATATTGGCGTGATATACTGTGCGAAAATAGAAAATATTAGCATATTGAAATAACTGAAATGAGAGAGAGAGAGAGAAATGAAATGAAACAACGTAGCACAAGACTAAAGATCTAGACAACAAGTTTGGGTTTCTGCAGGATGTAGAACAAATTCTTAAAAAGGTGAAAGTTCAGGATTACTGGATGACGAGACAATGAAGGAAAACTGTTTACATCTTGGCGCATTCTACAGTAGTGATCTGGATGGTAATGAATTTTATGAAGAAATCTTAGACTGCAGAATGCTCTTGGCAAGTAGAACGGATGTTCAGATTTCCACTCCAGAGAAGCTCATCCAATTCATTATAGTACAATATGGTGATGAAAATGATTTCCCCAACTTAAGAGTAAGCAATCCAACTTATCCTCACAGTAGCAATTTCAATTGCAAGCTGTGAACGTTCGTTCAGTAAACTGAAATTGATTGTGGATTATCTCAGAGCCTCATGGGACAGGATAGATTTAACGCCTTTGCATTTCTTAGTATTGAGCGTGAAGAGATAGAACTCATTAACTTTGATGATGTTATTGACAGTTTTGCTTCAGCAAAGTCTCGCAGAGTCCAAATTCAATTGCCATCAACTTTTATTTTTTCTAATCTCTTGACAATCAAAGTTGCATTTTAAATGTTAAATCTAAGCAGTTTCGGAAGCCGACAAATTAAATTTCATTTTTTATTCAGTTTTAATGAAAGTTCTTTGATTGGTAAGGGCAATTATAGAATGATCAGTCAAATCATTACTCTTACTTGAGTCCATTTAAAAATGTGATCTAAAACTGTTTTTATCAATGCTAATTTTCAGTTTTTCAGTTCAGAACTTCAGGATATGGATTGCTTTTCGAGTTTTTTTTTTTAACTACATTCTTATTTATTTATTTATTTTTTTGTGCAGAATAGTTTTGGTAAAACATTTGTATCTGCCTCAATAATGTTGGAAAACTAAACTCCATGATTATACATTCTGGTAATAAATAATGTGAACTTGTACTGGTAAACTCAATATACCTTCTGGCAGTAAATACTGATAGCTTGTTCTTCATGTTGTCAACTGAATCATTGTGATTCAGATCCACAATCCATAAGATTTTCTCCATGACAAAGGGTGCCATTTTCTATGCTTGCCCTGGGCGCCAATAACCATAGTTACAACTCCTCTGCTCACACTATCTGTCTTGTTGCTGCAGATAGATGCGTTCGCCGCGCCGCAGTTTTAAAAGTTGCCGCACACAGCTGTGTTATGCAAAATCAAATACATTCGCGACTTCCTTCATACTGAGTTTATGGCGGCGATTTGTTCATACTCAGAGAGAATGTATTGTGCCTTTATTGAGCGTAAGGGTACTACACTCTTTGAACGCGCAGCAAGACAATAGGTGCATTTGCCACATTATTTGAGGATCTAAAACAGGATGGCAACAAGTTTTTCAATTACTTTCGTATGTCTGAGGCATCATCATTCGAGAAACTACTGCTTCTTAGGCAAAGTACGACTTCCATATATTGTCAAATTCCGACTCTTGCGGTCTTCGAGACTATAATTTATCCCATAACACTTGGTTTCGTCGCCACTCAAGATATAGTAAGGAGATCTTTTTGTTTGTTTGTATGGTGTTTTTACGTTGCATTGAACCAGTGGTTATTCAGCAACGGGACCAACGGCTTTACGTGACTTCCGAACCACGTCGAGAGTGAACTTCTATCACCAGAAATACACATCTCTCACTCCTCAATGGAATGGCCGAGAATCGAACCCGCGACCACCGAGGTGAGAAGCAAACACCAAACCAACCACACCACTGAGGCGCTTTAGTAAGGAGATCTATATCGATTTCAAGAAGTTCCATTATAACAAGACGTACTGACTAGGGAGAGTTTCTTTCCTCGGATCCCGCATATTTAGCCCAGTTCTGTTTCCCTGGATTTGGTTTCAAATCCTGGGATTAAACCAAATCCAGGGAAGTTCATTTTCTTATTTTTTTTTTCTAATTTACATTCATTGTATAAAAAAGGTCCCGGGGAAGAGACTTCAAGATTCCAGAAGAGCTGCAGTGAACAAGTTCAACCACAACCAGGTGCTTAGTTTCTTACAACTTTCTTACTCCATGAAAACATATTGATACATACAAAGGCATCATAAGATAAAACTAATACCCTTTTCACTAATTAGGTCATTCAATATATATGGCAAGTTATAATTTTTATCTCACTTACAAAATATGTTCTTATTGGATCCAGTATGTTTTCATCTCTTTAAAATATGTGTGTGTGTGTGAGAGAGAGAGAGAGAGAGAGAGAGAGAGAGAGAGAGAGAGAGAGTAGTAGTAGTAGTAGTAGTAGTAAGTAGTAGTAGTACCGAGGGTTTTACAAAGTAAAATCATATAATTTATATCAATCTCTGTTCAAAGTTACCGTTTTAAGCATGAAAAGTACCAGTGTCTATATACCCGTCAGTTGAATAAAAGTGCATATGTAGTATGAAATTCAACAAGTACCAAAAGATAATGATTTTCACTGCGCCACAGGAGAATAGTTCAGCACGCCGCTAAGTGCGTGTCATAGGCAAGATGTGAAGACGTAAATTGAATATGATGGTCCACTGGCCACCTGATCCATCTGCGTCGACGCAGAAGCCTGGTGGTACCACGCACATGTTCTGCGGCAACGCAGCAGCGATTCGCATACACGCAAGATGTGAATGACCCCATAAGAAGTATAAGTCGTCTGCTGCCTGCGTCACCGCAACGCCGCTAAGGGCCCTTTTACACTATGCGTTTTGCCAACGCAGTTCGCTGCGTTGCGGCAACGCAGTGAGGAGTCGACTTATACATCTTACACGGTCGTTCACATCTTGCGTGTGCGTGAAATCGCCGCTGCGTTGCCGCACAACATGAGCGTGGTACCTCCAGGCTTCTGCGTCGACGCGGATGGATGCGGTGGCCAGTGAACCATTATGTTCAATGGACGTCCTTCACATTTCGCGTGTCACACGCACTTATCGGCGTGCTGAACTACTCTCCAGTGACCCGGAAAATCCAGGGAAAAGGCGTAATAACAAATATACTAACTCTTATGAAAATCATTATCTGCTGGGACTTGTTGAATTTCATACTACAATTATGTTCATTCAGCTGATGACATCTTTATGTTATATACTGGTACTTTATCATGTTTAAAACTGTAAGTTTGAACAAAAACTTATATAAATTATATAATTTTACCAACTTAAAAAATTCCCCAGTACTCTCTCTCTCTTAATTTTAAAAGGCTGAAAACGTACCGGATCCAATAAGAACATTTTGTAAATGAGATAAAAGTTATAACTTGTAATATATATTGAATTACCTAATTAATGAAAAGTTTATTAGTTTTATGTTATGCTGCTTATGTTTTCATGGTGTAAGAATGTCAGAAACTAAGCTCCCGGTTGTAGCTGAACTTGTTCACTCAGCTCTTCTTGAATCTTGAAATATTTTCCCGGGCTTTAATTTTTTATACTACATTGAATGTAAATTATATAAAAAAAGATATGAAAATGAAAATCTCGGGATTTAAAACCAAATTGCGGGAAATAAAACTGGGCTAAATATGCAGGGTAGTAGTACGTCTTGTTACAATGGAACGTGGCATCGACATAGATCTTATATCTATAGTGGAGACGAAGGCAGTGTTATGGGATAACAGACTTTGAAGATTACAAAAGTCGGAATTTGACTATATCTGCATGTCATATTTTGCCTAAGAAACTTATTGTATATAATATCAGCCACAGTTGTTCCTCGAATGATCTTGAGACATATGGAAGTAAATGAAAAAGTTGTTGCCATACTGTTTTAGACCACCAAATAAAGTGCCAAATGCACCTAATGTCTCTCGCCGTGCATTGCAAGAGTGCACCCAGTGGATTCGACGCCGTCTCTCTCTTTTTCCTCCTTAAATACGCTCAATAAAAGTACAATGAAGCCTCTCTCTTATCCATTGAGGTTGACCGTACAACCCACCACGACTCTGCATAAACAAATCTCCCGCCACAGACAGCACCGAACGTGTCGCGGATGTCGTTGACTCCGCAGCTGTGTGCGGCAACATTTAAAAATCCACTGCAGCTCTGCGGTGCGGCGAACGCATCTATCTGCAGCAATAATACGCATAGTGTGAAAGGGGCCTAAGTGAGTTGGCAAAATGCGTAATATGAAATTGGCCTTACTTGCAGGCTATTACCATCCATGTAACTTTCACGGCTCCTTCCTCTGGGATTCTATTTACCTACATAACTCATACTCAATTTGAACTTCCCTCTCGTTAACATTTTCAATCTGCAGCACTACTTCCTTCCTGCAGTCTCTCTCTCTTTACTTCTGGGTTAGAAATGGTTAAAATCGGGGTTTGTTGTGATGTTATCCTCCATCTTTTTCATTATGCTTTACTGTCTTGGGTTATCGAAACTATACTGGCAGTTCCTATGTTTCTTATTCTTGTGCGATAGATGGAAAGCTTCGACTACACTGGAATGGAATTTTGACTGATCTTTCACTTCTAAACTGGTCACGTTGTACGAGAAATTTGAGCAACTTCTTCCATCAGATGGAAGTTTGATCAACATAACTCATTGGGAAATTCCTTCTCGAGTGAAAGAAACAAACGAGGTTCGCTGATGATTGTGAATATAAAGCAAACTTTATATTTGTTGAATGAAGAATGACAATAGGCTGTGGTACATCCTGATATCTCACAAGCACAAACGTCAGGGCGCGCGAGCACACATATATACAGTTTTCGGCCGCATGGCTACAGTCACGAATGATTTGCCATTCTTTTCGTTGCTTGTTTTGAGTTTAACATTCCTAGTGATGACCTTCTTTACGCAAGACAGGTTTACGAAAACTCGAGAGATCATAAGATTTTTTGGGTCAATTTTGAACTATGAGAATTTTTAAAGAAATTCCAAGGTTATTTATATAAGGAAAATGCGAGATGATCCCGGTAGTTTCAAGGTACAAATTAAGCCAGCCCATCATTTCTCCTTCATCTGGCGTCTGCTCATCGTTACGCTGATTCTCTGTTAGTAATATAGCTGCTGCCGACTGATGTGGCATGAAATTTTGACCCACTAAAGGCAAAACTTACAGCGAATGAAAACTGGACTTAAGAATTCATTGAAAGAACAGACTAGTTGCTCTTTCGCACAAAGTGGGCCTCAGAAGAAAGGAAATATCTGGTGAAAAGCTAGATACGGATGAGATGCGTAGACAGATATGTAATTCATGACGCCCAAGAAAATCTCAAATATTTTCTTACTTTATATTGATACCCAAGAATATTCCAAAAATTTTTCGTTATTTTGTAAGGATTCCCAAGAATGTTCAAATTTTGTAATTTATAACGATACCCAAAAATTTTCCAATTATTTTCGTTATTTTGTATTCTGTCCAAGAATATACGAAATAGTTTTGTAAATTGTAATGACGACCAAAATTATTCCAAATATTTTTGGAATTTGTTATGATGCCAAAGAATATTGCAATGAGTTTTGCTTCGCTGTAGTTTTCATATTTTTTGTCTGGCATTGAGGAGGTGACCCGGAAAGGCTTTCTGCCCGGAGGAACGAACAGACTTTCCCTCTGGCCCCGCTTCAACGCCTAACTTCTATTTTTTAATAATAATTTGCTACTAAAAATCACTCGGTAGAATTGAATAAGTATCGTGATATTGTCTCCTTATTTTGTCCAGTGAAATTGGATACAATTTAATCTCCTCTTGTAAATCGTTATATAGTGCTTACCTAATATAATCCACTTCAATTAGCGTAGAGAAGACGTTGTGAATGAGGCAACTTTTCTTGCCATGAGATACCATTCTTTTCGGAAATTAAACATGAAAATGCCCTTGAACAAATGTTTCAACAAACAAGATAAAATGTCATCATTGTACATTTGTCATGCATCTTTCTCAAGTAGGAATTGGCCGACATGGCTTCAGATACCGGCAGGATAAAACCGATTGAAGATCCCGTGAAATTTGATGCCGAGGAATCCATATGACGTAATGCGACCTTCATTGTCTTGGTTGGGGCGCTTCCTTCAGTTTCCTCTGAGACGGGCACAAAGTCCTTCAAATATTCTTTGGGTGTATTTGAGAGACCTTGTGTACACATCGTCATCGTCATACTCAAGTAATAAGAAGGAAAACTGGATGCCTTCTGAATGATAGTCTTCGAAATGCGGTATGGTTTATATTTTCTTAAAATAAACGTTGGCAACACAAGCACGTTGCAGGAAGGCCCGACAAGCCTTTCTGGAATGTATCCTGTGATTGGATGCAACGGATCTCGCTTCTTAATGAAGTTTAAACCCCAGTTTGTATTTGTCTGTAAACTACTACGTGAACGAGAATGCATTTGTTGTTGTTCATAGTTTATACCAGGGAAGGAGGAATTGACGGAAGAAAGAAGCCAAATGCATTGCCTGTGGCTACTCAGAGAAGCGAGTGCAGCGCAGGAGAACCTGCTAACTTGATCATATCCGTTGCTAAGAGTCGCCTGACAGTTTTACCCAAACAATATTAATCACTGCCTTCGCAGCGGTACCCCGATGAACTCCAGTCAAGAACGCGTGTCGAGACAGCGTCCCAGACAAGGATCGAGCAAAGCGAGTGAGAAGGCTCAGTCACGTCAGAATCTTGTATGACGGTCATGATTTCGGCGGATTGCACGTGATGTCAAAGGTTTGCATTTGGTCTGCAGTTCACCCACTGAGGAAGGCAGTGAGTCAAGTCACCTTGACTGTCTATTGTCAGACCTTCACAGCGTGCAAGACGTCGTCATAGAAAGCTACTGTCGAACCTTGAACATCACACTCTCATCCAGGTATAGTATTATGCAGGTACACAATGGTAAGGAAAAATGTCGTTTGTAATGAAACCAATGTAAAAATAAAAATAACAACTCAAGTACGATGTTATTTATTACACGTATATAATCCTTATATCGTGGGAACTTGCTGGTCAGGATTTGACGCACATCGGTTCCGATGTCGAAGGACTATTATGAACTCATGATTGCCATTTGGCAATTGGCAGTTTTAGCCCTGATTCCAATGCAGGCCGGAAGTGTACGTATGTTGCCAAAATTTAGTAGGATTTTATATTTAGAGGGTTTAAATCCCTAACACTCCCACAACAAATCTGATATGTGGCGGTGGTCGTTGGGGAATATTTCTCCTCCGCAACGCTCTTTCCACTCGTTATCTGCTTAGTAACACCAGTGAGCGGCTGAGCGCTTTGCAACGCATCGGCCACGTACCAACTAGTACACGTTCAGGACGACCAGCAACACTACTACCACCGTCACTTGATATTCCTCCAAGACCAAATCTCCATATGTACACTACACATTCTCTCTCACTCGCAAGAATGAAAATGATTGCTGTTTGGACAATTGGTAATCAATTCAATTACTTTTTGTCTGTTGGCTTTAAATTAGAAAGAGTTTGTTCGATCACGTTGAATGCGACATCGCTTCTTGGCAACTGCCATCAAATGATGATTTAATTCGAACATTTCAATTGCCAATTCTTAGATCTGATTTGTTGTCTTATGCAGTCAGGTATTGGGACAACCGATACTGCCTTGCGCATGTCATGGGGTGGGGAAAAAAGAAGGGTGGAGAATGGCCAGTGCCGATTCTCTCTCTCTTGATCGATGAAAAGTAGTAGTATTATGTAGCAGAAGCTGTTGTTACTTTTAAACCTCGTGCTCTAACTACTTGAATTATTAAACCAATGTCCATCTTACAAATCATATGGATATTTGAATTAATGGAATTCTTAACCTCCTTCTGTCAATATCTTGGCAACGTCCATACATTTTTATAAATATATATGGACACGAATATCGCTTCATATCGAAACACTATACCGTAAGAATCATTTACATCCACTGAGAATAACTGTTGAGTGCTTCTGCACCGGCACAGTATTCCAAATAAATGTAGTTTAGCTACATAATGTAACGTATGATATATTCCAATTGTTCTGTTGTTCAAAATCGTACCCCCGCGTAAAGGACGAAAACTGTTTTGTAAATAATAATAAAAAAAAAATGGTTAAACTCTATTGATACGGTTGTATTATTTGGGCAATTTGGCTGAGAAACGCCCACAATCTGACTGTGAGGATTTTCATGGTCTGGCAACACTTCTCGCCAGCAACCCCACGACTTTCACTGTTGTGTCTGGCATGGTGGGCGCCGCCGCCGCCGCCGTCTCTTCCATCCGGCCGGACGCCCGCTCTATCCTTGTCCGTCAGCAGATGTTCATTCCCTCCTTCCAGTTCCACTGTAATCTTATACCGCCATGTTTCTTTTCATTTCTCGAGCAGCAGCTATACCGAAATTTCGCCTACGGCTCCCCCGGTTGACTGTTTGGGCGGTAGTGATGGCAAGATTTTGTGTACAAAATGAAAAAAATGGACATGCAATAATAAAGCTATATACCTTTCTCGCTAGCTACACCATGCAGTATTTGGATTTCAGGTCCTTGTTTCTAAATAACCTGTGTAAATAACAAAATGCGTTTAACCTAAAATTTCACTTTTTATCATTACCATAAATTTACTTGACCTGGGTGTAGTTTGCTCAGTTTTAGATAAAGGGGAGGGGGAAGGCACGCAATTAACCCCTTTTAAGTGATTAAGTGCAACAGACGGCTCTCGTCAGTTCTAACATGTAACTGACTTCGACAGATATATGAATGTCTAGTTCAAGCAAGCTAAGTGTTCTTTTTGCCTTCGCAGCGGAGTGCGTCATTATGTGGGTTCGAATCCTGTCTTGGAAGACGTAATAACTTTTTCTCTCATTTCACACTTAAGAAATGGGGCGTTGGACACCTCATGGAATCTCAAAACAGCTGCCACCGAAGCCCAAGAAATTCCTTGCACCGAAGAGAGAGTAATTCTTGGGACAAGAACAAATATAAATTATTATTCTCCCGATTATCCCCAGATTGGACACGTAAGCGCAAGTAAAACTGACGAAGGTCACAAATTTGTATTTGGCTTCAAGAACACCATCAAAAGTAACTTGTGCAAGAACACATCAAGAAATAACCAGATTATATGAATCCCCCAATAAGACAAATAAATTATGTGTGGGTGAAACAGCTAGACCCCTTGGTGGAGGGGGGGGGGTTGTGCTATTCAGTGCACCGTGTGTGCTTATAAGATTCTCTCTATACAGGGTCCCTTCGGCCCCTAGATGCAACCCCTTTCGTTCCTTTTCCTGTGCCTCCTTTCATATTCCCTTTCTCCCATGTTAATTTCCACACTCTCCTAAGAATTGATTCATAGTGTAGCTGCCAGATTTCCTGTTATACCTTCCAAACCTTTTCACTGTCAATTTACGTTTCAGTGCTGAATGACCTCATAGGTCCCTGTGCCGGCCTTTGACCTAATTTCTATATTCAATTCAATTCAATTCGAAACAGCAGGATACCTGTCAAAGAGATTTTCTAGATGAACCAGTGGCGGATTTAAGTGGGGGGGGGGGGGTCAACTGGACACGTGCGTCCCTCCCCACCCCCTATGAATAATAGAACATTGTTTTCTTTCCATTTATCACTATTAGTACCAAAAACTTGCTTAGTTAACCATTATTTCAACAATAACTACTAACTACTACTACTATTACTGTGCATGCATATATAAATATTGATATAATTTACACCGTGTGCGTGTGGTACGTTACATATATATGTATGATTCCTACGGGACCCTAAATGAAAGATTTATAGATCCGCCATTGAGTCTACGACGATGGCCGCGATTTATGTGCAAGCCAACAGTTTGGTGGGCATCCTTTACTCGGATGGAAATCATCACACGAATGAGGAGGAGCAGAACTAACACAGGAGCAGAGAAACAAACACCACAACCATCGTGACAGCTTCCTCTCTTCTCACTATAAATAAAAACAAACCTGAACTCTGGACTTCGGCAGAGGTCATAATGGAAACTAAATTACTGAAGGCAAATAATAGTTTTGTGGACTTAACAACGCCTCCGCCCCACCCCCACATCCTACAAGACCATCATCAGTGATAAATATCACTGAACACTGTTTTCAGCAACTCATGATGTCTCTAGTTAGAAGCGCTGTCTGTCCCGCATTGCTGGATCAAGGAAATGAACTGCTTATCGTCATGCAGCAGCAAATCAATCAGAAAAGGAGCACATACGTGAATTCAGGTGAAAATGTCACGGGCGAAAAAGTCTCAAAAAAAAAAAAAAAATCGTAGATGGTGAACCCGCATGGTAAATATTAACGTGGTATGTATCTACCTTTACGACGTGTTTAGTACCAGCTCGTTTTTTTTTTTTTTTATCTGGGTTGTTATACACCTTTGCGGCGTGTTTAGTAAATAAAAGACTATAAATATCAAAAAGATAATGACCTCAAAAAGTATTGTGAATTTTTCCCTGTGACTTTATTACCGGCCACCATAAATTAATGTGAGTTTTTTCCCTTGACTTTATTTCCAGCCACCTTCCTGACATACTTTGTCACAAAGCCTAATGGAGCTTTGTAAGCAGAGCATTGAATACTATTCTTGTGGAGCTTTGTAAGCAGAGCATTGAATACTATTCTTGTGGAGCTTTGTGAGCAGAGCATTGAATATTATCATTGTAAATATTGGTTGTAATCACATGTACTGGACTGGATCAAAATAAGTGCCACTAGAACACCATGAAGCCCGGGTAGTTACTGTGCTCCTCGTAGTGCCATGGGCGTTCCATTTCCGGTAGATTTAAAAAAATCAAATAACAGGAGAGATCAAGGATGAGCTCAACAAAGCAAATGATAGAATTGCCGCTACACGAATCAAATGCTCTGGAAGTTAGAAAATCACAAAAGCAGATAAAGAGTTCCAAATCCTAACAACAGAGGAAAGGGGACATCTGCAAAACTGTTTATATAATACATATACATGCATACATACAAATGTGTGTATATGTAAGTATGTATGTATGAATACTGCATCAATTCCACATCCTTGGAAGCTTTTATTCGGTTGTTGCAGAGACGTTCTCCTTCTTGAGCCTCATCTCTCCAAAGACAGGCTGCTCAAAGTGGTGGTTCACTTTCTTTCAACGGCTGTGATTATAATCCTGGCTTTTTGTCTAATAATACTGTTGCCATCTACCAAAATCTATTTCCACAGCTCTACCGGCTTTACCACCGGAAATATTAGATCCAATGCAAAATGAAGGGAGGGCCAAGTATTAATATGCATCCGGAGCATTGAGATCCTCACCAGTCTTCTCTGTACAAGTTGAATGTGGCGAACTGCCACTGTTCCTCCATAGAGAATCCATAATGCTGAAAAGTGCTTTAAGGGCCAAGGAAAGTGATTGACCAACAAAAAATCTATTTGATCTGATTGACATATTTATAAAAAAAAAATCATTCACCACTTTTCCCAATTAGAGCCAATATTGTTTGAGTCACTGAATATAATATACAAATTCTTTCAACAGCAACCTTACCGCCAACATTGTACAATGAATAAAGTCACGTCTTGCACACACTGCAAATATCTATCAAACAGACACAACTGACCAAAAACTATTGATCATATAAGACGAAAAAGTTCACATTACGCAAATACACAGATGGATCTAAACCACTACACGGAGTAGGGTATGCAGCACCGTCCCATGACAAGACATAGTAATCCTCTTTACATAAAAAATTATGATGGAAGTATCTTTCAAAAATTAGAGATTTTTAGCGACTCGAGAAGCCCTATAGAAGCTGTTCAAAATTACTACCCAAAAATAGTACCATTTTACAGCAGATTAAGTTTTAACTCCACAAACTGTATAATAATGGAAAAAATATAAAAATATGTTGGATCCCGACCCACGTAGGGAATTAAAGGACACAAAGAGGCTGATAAAGGAGCTAAAGCAGTCCATGTAACAGAAGCAAATGTAACCAGTCTTATTATTGATTGTATAATATAAAAGATATATAAAAACCGATCAAGTAAAGATAAGTACTCCCGGGTTGCTTAACTTTACTTGGTCCATATTGGGGAGTGCTTATCTTTACTTGCTCTATTTAGAAATACCCGATGTTTTAACGATTTGTTTTCAGTTTTCATTGTTAAATCATTGCTTGTTTTTGTTTCTAAACACATAATTAGATACTAATCTTTAACAATTTGGTTTCTGTTAACTTAGAAAAACAGTTTCCTATTTGAGAAAATAGTCGATCGTTGAACTTTCGTTTGTTTTATTCAACATTTTACTTTAGTACAAAATATATAGCCTCTAAACATGGGCCGTTCTCTATATGAACAAATCATTAAGCCATTGGTGGTTGAAGACCCGCTTCCTGCAATAAAATGGATGAAGCAGAAGAATCTTCTGAGGAAAGAACTAAATTGTCCTCTATGTCAAAGTTTAATGAAGTGGACGAAACGGTCTTCAAGAAAAATACGTCTGGAAGTGCCTAGTCAAAAACTGCGTCAAATACAAGTACTACGAATCAATTCGTAAAGATTCGTTTTTTCATCGATCAAAGCTTTCATTGCAAAAGTGGATAGAAGGCATTTTCTACTGGTGTCAGGATTTGAGTGTATTGCAAACCACACAGTTTTTGAATGTTTCAAATAAGACAGTCATTGATATGTTCAGTTTTTTTCGTGAAGTTTGCGGGAAATATTTTGAAAAAAAAAAAAAAAAAAAAAAACCCTATTAGACTTGGTGGGCCAGGAATAACAGTGCAAATTGATATGTTCAGTTTTTTTCGTGAAGTTTGGCGGGAACATATTGAAAAAAAAAAAAAAAAAAAAACAAAATTAACTTGTGGGCCCCGGAAATAACAGGAAATTGATGAGTCTTGCTTCAGCCACAAACCAAAACACCACAGGGGACGCGCTCAGAATCTAATTTGGGTATTTGGGATAGTTAACCCATCTTCGTCACCAGCTTTGGGTTATATGTAGATAGTCTATTCGCGTAATGCCGAAACGCTATTACCGATAATTAAGAAAGTAGTTTTGCCAGGAACAACCATTCACAGTGATCAGTGGGGAGCATATTGCAACATTCAAAGGGACCTAGGATTCGCTCATCATACTGTAAATCACTCGTTAAATTTCGTTGATAGAGCTACCGGAGTTCATACTCAATCGATCGAGAGTTATTGGAATAAACACAAAATACGAATAAAACGCATGCTCGGATGCAGAAGGGAATTGTTGAACTCTTACTTAAACGAATTTTTGTGGAAAGAAAGAAACCACAATGACAAATTTTATAGGTTTTGTGAAACTGTAGCAAATCAATATTGTTTTGATTAAATTCTTCATTTATATTTTTATGTGTACTCATGAAATATGTATTCATTAAGTATAATTTTTAACTATATTATGATGTATCCATTTTAAAGATATTTATATTTTATTTGGTTTCACAATAAAATTCTAAAACAACACTAGTCATTATCTTTACGTTATCCACAGAATTGTGAGGGTGCCCATCTTCACCTGGTCAAAATTGGGAGTGCTTATATTTACTTGGTTAAATATGGAGAAATAAATGGAATGAGGAATCCATAATATATTGAAACCAAATTAGGAATCCATAATATATTGAAACCAAATTCTGTGTTGGAAAATACAGTTCACCATATCGGACACACAAGTACTTCAGACGCGTCTCCGAATAGGCCATACTCGTTTGACACATATGGCACTGAAATATTCAGTCCGCATGGGTCTACTCCCCAGTGTTCAAAATGCAAAGTAGTAATAAATTAAACACGTATTGAGTGAATGCCCAAATCTCAAATTTTGGAAACAAATCGATCAGGGCAATTTTGTCAGCATTATCTACATTGTCAATCATCCCAGTTTCAATACTCATGAAGAACTGTAATTCAGTTGATAAAATATGAAAGCAAATAAATAAGTAATGAATGAAAATAGAAAAACTTTAAAGCGTTTAATGAAATTATAAAAAAAACGAAATTCACACACTTAACTTATTCTGAATTTCAATATTCATTTTTCCGTGCTAAGTGTGGAAACATGAGTAAATGTATTTAATGTATATGTGTACTCCAGTGTAAATGCATAATATACCTTGGTGCAGAAGTTTCATTTGTACTCATTCATCGCCATGTCGAATATTCGCCCTACTTGGTCCACAGCTTGGTTTGTGGGCTAGACCTGGAATTTCATTCTAATTCTTCGGGCCAGCCCTGTGAGAGCTGATAGTCAGCTCAGTGGTCTGGTTATTAATATTATATACAATAATAATAGACCATACTTCAGTTACGTCTGAACTGAAAACTAAATGGATGTCTTAAAAGACTGATGAATCTAATTAGTAAAACCGAATCCATACTGAAATGGTCACAGATAATCTATAAAAGATCAAACAAATAATAAAGCGGTAATAATACTAAAGCCAGTAAAAAGGTCGATCAGATGCCAAAAAGAAAAATAAGACACTACGATCCAAAAACAAAGGTAATCAGAATGATACATTATGGCTGATAAATAGAAAGGAGCTTACGATGTCTGACTGGGAGGTCCTCCAAAATTAAATGTGGGGGATGAATATGAAATGTTGCTACCCCTTTTAGTGCCTTTTACCTCTGTTGTAGCACCAGCACCGCACTAGACGCAACCAGAGCTCTCTTATTCCCTGTATGTCACACAGCAGAAATCCTGCTGACGCGTCAGTGCTCGCACATCGAAGCGAACCTGTTGATGCAATGTCAGGGTACCATGCATGAACGTTCACGGATCTGCTTTTCTATGTATTTTCATATCAATCTCATCGCCCTTTTTCCTAAAATTTTCACGTGATATGGGTATGCCATCGTGGTCCACGTGAATCCTTCAGTATTCTGAATATTATAACTAGTACGATACTGTGCCCCACTTTCTCAATAATAGAAGGAAATCTAATAGCCATCTTCCCCTTGTGTGCAGAGTAATGTTAGGCTCCTATAATTAGTAGTCACCTCTTTTTATCGTCCCTCTAAAGCCTAAACGAAGGAACAATGATTCCTCTTGCCCAGTACACTGGAACCTTTCCCATGCCACAACGTACAAGGTAAGACAGGTAACAGACGTCTTGATAAAGGAAGAGAGTTGTGAGTTCAGGCAAGAAAGTGTTGACGACCTTTAAGGGTTACAAGAAAATTGCTCCTTGTGCAAGAAAATGACTAAAAAAAACCTTACGACCAACTGGTGCATCATACAGGGTGCTGAGAATCTCTGTGCAAAAGGTAATTTGAAGAGTTATTTGATCTTATACGATGTGACAAACAGGGCCACAGAATGAGTAGATGGGAGAGTGACTGGTTTGGCGTAGAAACGGGTCTGAAATAAGGGTGCGTCATGTTCCGAAAGTATCAATATATTTGTGGCTGAAGTAATGCAAGGAATCAGGAAAGTATACAATAAGTTGAGGCTAGGCTCTAGGATAAGCGAGCATCTTGAGACGGCGTTGACTGGGTCGGAAAGAGAACCTGCAGCAGTCTCATGAAGGTGTTGTAAAGAGTAATAAAAATAGTTGCAAATGATTAGGAACACAAAGAAACGTTAAGAGTACCAGCGGAAATCAGTTGGCAGGGCCTGTGCATCTAATACTGAATTGAGTCGGGGCGAAATGAGAGTAATTGGTCTACGAAATATATCAACGATGATAAAATGAGAAAAGAAGCCAATAATAGAATATTTATATAGAAGAGATCAGGGAAGGGGGTTATCAATGGATGTGCCAAAGATTTCATACAGAGACTAATGTTCAATGTATGAAGGATGGTTAATGACGTGAGTGATTTATTTATTTATTTATTTTTTATTTTAAGATATAGGTGGCTGTTTTCACGTTCACTCACACTAGTTTTTGCAAGTGTCAGACTAGCGCTGAAACGATAAAATATTAAAACACTGGCTGTTCTCCCTCACTGCGTTTCTTACGAAGTTACATTTACAGTGTGTGGTGTGTGTGTGTGTGTGTGTGTATATATATATATATATATATATATATATATATATCTATATATATATAATATATATATAATATAGATACACTTAGTTTACCATACACAACACACACATACATACATGTGTATGTATATATGTGTGTATATATACACACACACATATATATATATATATATATATATATATATATATATATATATATAATATATACGTAGTATATAATGTACCAACGGGGAATCTTGATGACCAACTAACCTTATTGTAGGAACAGGAAAAACCACCGTGAACAAAGTCCGTTGTCTGTCCAAAGCCAAAGAAACGCCCGATTGAAGGGAAACGTACAAGGGACGATACGCGTTGAACAGCTTCTATCGTATGACTGGCTGCCGACGGTCGGTGGTAGATTATTGTTGTTGCCACTCCCACGGTCTGATGCCAGATACTAGACAAGGTTATAGCTGAGTAGGACGCAACGTAGGTACAGCTTAGTGTGTGATGTGTAGTCCGCTAAATACATCTATTTAACTCAAATTTGTATCTAGAGCACCATACATTGAGACTTTCCACAAACAATTCGCAATTATTGAGAATCTTAACCTAAATGGCATTGCGTTGCTCCGGGTGTGAGGCGAAAGAGCGGAGTCTGTTTGGGATGGGTTGGGGTGGGGGGCGGGGGTTAGATGGTCTTCATTGCTCAGCGTTACCAGAAAAGATCAATAATTCCATCGCATACTGAGTTGGATGTTATGCATTACATTTCAAAAAGAAGGTTTTGATCATGCTAAGTTCAAGCAGAGAAACGATGGAAGATGACAATTCTCCTGGTGTACTCATTTCAATTATTTTGTCGTCGTGTATTTTCATTTGTTTGGACACGTGATTTAGATTTACGCATGGGCGTAGTCGGGCATGGGCGGTCGCAGCATATTTTCCAAGGGGTGGGGGCATTATATATATATATATATATATATATATATATATAATATATATATATATATATATATATATACATACATATAGCTCTATATATGAATATAATAAGAATACCTGTTGGTTATTTAAAGTGAAAGAATGTAAGTACTGTAGAATGGAAGGAAAACAGAGATGTAGTTAAATGTAATACATTTATTCAAATCAGTCGCTTCATTTGAACACGAACTGTAACCTCCTGTGGTCAAAGGGCGTCTAGGGGTGGGGGGGGCCACTTGCCCCTATGTGCGGGCGCCCCATGTAGTCGGGTCTCGCGAGAGAGAGGGCCAGTTTGGTAATGTCCACCTCCAAATGACAATAGACAGACCGACAATTTTTTGTGAAATTATTTTGAATGCGATGATTTATCATGAAAAACGCAAAACTACAAATTTTAGTTTACGTCCTATTCTTTGAGAGATGTATTTTAGGTTAATTTCTGCCGTCTAACATATATGAGTAAACTTGCAGATTTTAAATGACTCCGAAAAGGTTCAGGAAGTGAACCCTAAAAGGTTCAGGAAGCCATACCTTTCACTAAGATCAAGGAGTTGATACTTTGCCTGTTTTGGTACGATCGCAGAAAATACGTCATGTGACCGCCAGATCATCAGGCATTGCGTAGTTTCCAGTTATCTGTTCTGTCGAGAAATACAAATGACAACGTACATAAAAAGCTCGATAACCTAGCTAATAAACTATAACTTTTAAATTTAACTCTGAATGGTAATAAAACCTTTGACACCTCTTCGTTAGTATGAAGAAAGAGAGAGAGGGAGAGTCGGGGAGATATAGTCACATGAGTCAGCAGGCAAGCTGAGAGGTTGATGTTGACGAGGAGTTACTATATGAGTCGATTTACTTGTTTGTTTGTATGGTGCTTTTACGTTGCATAGAACCAGTGGTTATTCAGCAACGGGACCAACGGCTTTACGTGACTTCCGAACCACGTCGAGAGTGAACTTCTATCACCAGAAATACAATCTCTCACTCCTCAATGGAATGGCCGAGAATCGAACCCGCGACCACCGAGGTGGGACGCTAATACCATACCAACCACGCTGCTGAGGCGCTTCGATTATCTTTAACGGTGGATTCTTGTGCCAACGAGACGTTTGTTTGGCTGGTACCGGGAGGCTGCTCACTCAGTGTCATATTTTCGTTTGTAGCTTAGACAACTAGCAATATGTTTATATTTCTTCCTTTATCTCACAATTTGCTAAAGATAGGAAAGTTTTGCTCGTACTATAGGATTCGGTATTAATTGTACAACAAAATAATCTTGTCCTGAAACCAGTAAGATAAAACAGGAATTACGAGTAAAAGTGAAGGGAGAAACATTTCATTCTTTATGCGTGTTCTTATTCATCATCGGATTTTAAATAATTCATGCGATCAAGGTAAAAAAAAAAAAAAATAAAACCTTTTTTTTTTTCATACAATAAAATCACCCTGAATACGCTGGTGCTTTCAGATGTTAGATGCGTGTAATATGTGAAGAGAAAATGAAGAATGTCTCATCATATTGCATCCGTTTGACTCAGCCTGAAAGGAAGTCAATCTTTCTCATTTCTTTGTTGTTGTCTTATCATGTTGCATCCGTGCTTGACTCAGCCTGAGAGAGGTCAATCTTCTTAATTCTTTGTTATTTATTCCCTCACTGAGATTATTATTTCGTACATTCAAATAAGTCTCTGATATCTCTTTCTTTTGAAAATATATTCATATAAAATTAGAAACAATATTCTGAAACAACCTGATCAATTCTGTAGTAGGTTTTGCTGATGACAGCTCTGTTTTTGTTAGTAAAGAAAGAATTAAAGTAGAATTGAGTGTTATAAAGCAATTTGAGCGAGCCTCTGGTGCAGAACTAAATAGAGATAAGACTTGTGTCATGGGTTTAGGTAATTGGAAGGACACAAATGTATGGCCACTTGATTGGATACAACAGAAAAATAAGTGTATGGTATTAGGCATATTGATAACCAATGATTATAACGAAATGGTAGATGAAGACTGGGATGCTTTCACCAATAAAGTTAAGGTAAAAATAAATATACTTGGCTTTATATCAAAAGGCTATTCTTGTAAATACTCCTATTTTAAGTAAAGTCTGGTAGATGTGTCATGTATTTCCATTAGGGAAAGAGAAACCAAAAATTATAGAACAGTCTGTTTTCCGGTATTTGTGGTGTGGAACTTACCAACCAATTAAAAGGAATTTCTTGTATCTGCCAAAAACAGGTGGTATTGGGGTTATAAATGTGTTTTATAAAGCGGCAGCTATTTTAACAAGTACGTTCTTGAATATTATGTTATTTGATAGTTATGGACGAGAATTAGCCTTATATTACACATATATTAGAATAAATTTGTAGTGGGTTGTACAAGATTGCCCTAATATGTCTTATGTTGCTACTCCCTTTTATAATATAATTATTGGTAATGTAAGGAAATTATTGAGAATGCCTAATTTTCCATACGTCAAAAGTAACAATATTTATCAGTATTTGATGTCAACCCATAAGCCCATTGTAATTGAGATACCCGTTGCATAACTGGGGTAATATATGGAGTAACCTTTTATGCAAATTCGTTGACTCCTATCAAAGAAATATGTATAGATTTTTGTATGAATCTTTGACTACTAAGGAAAGACTGAAGATAATGAATATTGCTGATAATAATTTCTGCAATAAATGCTTGGAAAATGAAAATCATCTGCATGTTGTTTATTTTTGTAAATATGTTAAAAAAAAATTGGAAGTGGTTCCAGAATTTGATTGAAGAGGTATGTGATATAAAAGTTCAGTATCCAATAAAATTGATGTTGGATTTGGATTATAAAGAAAAGAAGAAAAATACATTAAGTATATTTATTAATGAGTATGTAAATTGTTTGTGGTATAGCAGAGAAGAGGTGTTACAAAGTCAAATAATTTCAATATTAAAATGTAAAATAAAGCACACAAAATGGGTATTATCAAATGCATATGAACTTGAAAAACTTTTCACAAGTAAGTATGTGAATAATATTTAAATTCATATAATTGATGTACCTAATTAGTATATTATATTGTTGATATAATTATGAAAAGTTTTGTATAAAATTAATTGATATTTGTAATAAAATCTTAATAATAATAATAATAATAATAAAAGATTAATGCTTAGGCTGAGTAGAAGAGTGCGAAGTCTGTCTTGTGGGGTAAAATTATGGAAAATTCCCACCCTACCCCCAAAAAATTGCTAGAACGGTTTGTCAACTATTTTTGGTTCTATTTGATGTGGAGAATAACATACTAAAAATTTACCAAAGTCAAGGTACCAGAAAGTTGTCAAATCCAAGATGGCGTTCAAGATGTCCGCCAGTACATTAAAAGGCCATTAATTTCCTTATTATTTGCCTATAATAAAAAACATGATGTCTGTACCTAAGTTTTGGAGAAGAAGGAATGCAATGGAAACAGTGAAACTGTCATTTAATCATCAGAACATCATGGAATCCAAGATGGCATCTAAGATGACCACCAACTTCCTTATTGTTTGCCCTGGAATGGTGAATGTGATGTCTCTACCTAGGTTTTGTGTATCAAGGAATGAGATGGATATGGTGAAATCAATGACTGTGTATGATGTCAGATCAAAATAATTGTGTAATAATTCTACATCCCTTCTCAGGTTTGAACATGAGTGCCACTGACATCAAACATCAAAGTGTTGGAAAAAATTCTGGAAACCACAAAATGTGATCAAATTGTAGATATCCTATGGGAACTTCCTTTAAACTTTAAACAGGAAACTCCAAACTTGTCGGGTATGATGCACATTATTCATCAGGGATATGACCACCTAGGTCAATCTTCTATTATGTATCTGCCCATGACTGACTTGTACTCAAGTGACAAGAGCTTTATTTTGTCTACACTGGAATTCATTCATAAGCAAGCAGTAACGTATGGCATTACACCAATAATAACATTTGACCAGTCCCTGTACTGGAAAGCAAGGGAGATGATTCTTGATGCACCTCAGAACAGCCACTTGAAAGATATAATTCTCTTGTTGGGTTTCTTTCATAGGCTTACGAACTTCCTGGGCGCAATTGGATCTTCCATGAATGGTACAGGGCTGAAAGAAAGTTTACAGTTGGTATATGGTGACAACTCAGTAGAACCTATGATGACAGGGAAATCTGTGCAAAGAGCTATCCATGGCCACCTGCTTTTAGAAAAATCTCTGGGCTACATGATTGTTTCAGATTTAGTTGGTAACAGTTGAGAGTTCACATCACTAGTAGCTAAGTGTGAGGATATGTACTTGTCATTGTTGTCGGGTCAGATATCATTGGAAAGTGTTGAAACATCAGATATAATGGAGTAAATCAAGCTGGGATTAGACAAACGCAAGACAGAACTTGGTGATAGGTCAAAGACAAGTCGTCTGTGGCTTAACTATCAGAAGATGTTGACAATTGCAAGAACGTTGATCATGGCAGTTGGTACTGGGTCTTGGTTATTGTATTTAAAAGCAGATTCTGTGTCTCTCCCAGTATTTGCCGCAGCTGGCCACTACAATTATCTCAAGTCTCCACATTTCTATGTTCAGGAGATGGCACAACTGGAGAACACTCACTCAGACAAGTTTCACAAATTCTCCAACGGTCCTCATGTAATTCGTCATAGTGATTGGTACTAGGCAGGCTCGAGTTCTGATCTTAGGCCGGGCGCACATTGAGACGCAGGCGACACAGGCAACGCAGCACAGAGCAGGGCAGAAAACTGCATTTCACTATTTTAAATGGAAGCACGCACATAGTCAAGCAGCACAGCACAGTGCAGGGGCAGACCTGCTTCGGCCTGCGCCACCCAGTGTTTGAAACGCAGTTTTCTGTGCACATGCGGCACAGGAAGTAACTCGCTCAGTAATCCACATGATATCATCCTCTGACTGACAACGAGAGCGTATGGACATTTGATGATAGTAGTTCGGTCGAAGAAGGGGACCCAGATCTCATCACTGCTTCACGTTAAAATCCCAGACTCGACGATGAATTAGATGATGGTTGACCCTACAGCTCATGCAAGGGAAGTAAAGAAAAATCAGAATGATGTTACTACTCTGCTCAAGGAATCGATCTTAATAAATCATGAAGAGAGAGTTAACAGAGAGCACTTGATAGAAAATAGCCTTTCAGCATAAGATAAAACGGGATGTATTTCGCATAGTTCCAGACGCTGAAGAAACCTTGCTCGGCATGTCTTCTGTCCCCAAAGCCAATCCTCCCACTCATCCTATGGTCCTACTCCTCGTGCATGTACACCTACTGATGCATCTACTGCTGACATATCACATTCTCTCCCTGTGCTTTCAGAACAGTATCAGGACACATCCCCTGATTTTCCACCAAATTATTATTTGATGTGAAAGTCATAATTATGTCTGATGATTTTGTTAATTTCTGATGAATCTTTCGGAAAAACCTGAGTGCTTATCAGCACTGTTTTCCCTGTTATTTTTCCTTTTTACGATTATCATTATAATGACATTATGGAGGCAGTATTGCAGGTCAAAAGAAAAGGGAATTGTTCATCAGTGGATTTTTTCCTCCATTCCTATATTGCAGAAAGACAGACATGAAGGAAAATGAGGCTGACCTTAAAAACGCAGCCAGTTTTTCTCTACTCCCAATTGGTTTTTGGGCATTGCAATCTTCAGATGATATGTCACTTTACATCATGTTATGCACCTCATCAAATTGTTCTTTACTTAATCTGAAATAATTCTTAAATCTTGCATCACTCAATTCAGATGTTAAACCAAATGCACCATGGCCATGTACTCACTCCTACACTGTGATCTCTTTCCCCTACAAATGCACATTGTAAGAATACCCACTGTAACACTGTGGAATAAAGGTATTTTTATTATTATTATTACATAATAATAACAATAATAATAATAATAACAAAGTTTTCTCGAATTCATTTTGCGAGACAGATTCTGAGCTGAGGTTTCTCAGGTAATCATAAGCGGCAGGCATGATCACAGGACCTGCAGAGGACGACAGACTGCTTCTCAATGTGCGCACCACACCTATGGTGCCCTGCTCTGCCCTGTGTCTCAATGTGGGCCCGGCCTTATTATTGAAAAGACTTTAATGAGGTCACTAAAAACCTCTGGTGACTGACACGAGGAAGTGGAATGACAGAAGAGTAGAGATTATTGTGGACAATGTCAGCTCCCATCACTGCTGAGAATGAAAGGCAATGTAGCAGCGAATCCATACATGAGTGTTCACAAATCAGAATCCATTGGAAGGATAATCATTGAAAATATGATTGGACAGCCTACTTTCACATACTCGTTTAAGCAGAAAGATAAAAGTATAGACCCTGCACTCATATCAGAGGCTTTTGGTAGTGGCAAAAACAGGTAATCTATCATTGGAGGATTTTTTAGGATACGAGCTTAGCCCATTCCTCCAGCTCTTTTTTGAGATATGAAATATGTTCCAAAAGCCAGATAAACCACAGCTAGCTCATGCCATCTTTGACTATTTGAAAGATGCTGGTGAAGTTCCAAATGAATCAATTCCTCAGACTGAGCATTATGTCCATGAAGGAGGGTCTTTATTACATTGAGTTCCATGAAAAAGGGGCAGCAGTTACAGTGCAATAGATAAATTGTATGCAGATTTCAATATTAAACATTATGGGAAGGCAACAGTAGTTTTTGATGGATAAGATGGAGATCCGAAAATCTAAGACAACACTCACCAATGGTGTTTAGAGCAGAAAGTTCACCTTGTGGTCATCCTCACTGCCAAGACAGCGTTTGTTGGCAAAAAGGGCTTTTTTGTTAAGGAATAGCAACAAGCAAGGCCTAATTGATCTGATCAGTGGTGAACTAAGGAAAGGACGATGACAAGTCATCAACTCACCTGGTGATGCTGACATAAACATTACTAAGGCTGCAGTTGAAACATCCCATTACTATGCCACTACTTTGGTAAGGGAGGAAACTGACCTCTTAATTCTGCTCCTTTATTACGCACAGCCTGAGGGTAAGGACCTTTATTTCCAGTCAGGTAAGTCGACTGTTACAACAGTGTTTCATATCAACAATCTTAAGTGAACCCTTGGAGATGAATTATGCTCCCAGTTGCTTTTCATTCGTGCCTTTTCTGGATGTGATAGTACATCTCGCATCTTTGGTGTTGGAAAAATGGTTATCTTTCAAAAGTTTGTGAAAGTTAATTCTGTAGTAAGATCCTATGCTGATCAGTTCCTCACCCCACTAAGAAAAAACTGATTGAAGACACTGGAACCCGGGCGATGGTTTTCCGGTTTGGCAGGAATGGTGTCGAGTCGCTGGCATCTTCGCACCTTAGTACCATGTACAAGAAAATTGTATCACCAAAACGTCTACCCCCAACTGTATCTTCCATCAAATTTCACTCCCTTAAGTATACTACCAGATAATGGTATGGAGTGGGAAAGAGAGTGACATGGATGTATTAAACTGAGGTTGGAAGTTACTGGACAGTCAATTGACACGAGTTATGTCAGATATGAGTGCTGCCCCAGACAAGCTTTTAAAGATGATTCATTCAATTGCAAAACTGCCTGTGGAACACCACGATGTAGGTGCAGAGTGTGTGGGTTACCATGTACACCTGCATTTGGACAATACCAGTTACAATCATGTGACAATCCGTACAAACAGGTTACATTAATTAAAGAGGAGGATGATGAGCAGCAGGAGTAATATACCTTATTTGACAAATGTATTTATTTTAATGAACAATAGGAGTTTTTGTGATAGTGAATGTTGAGGTACTAATAAAACAAATAGCTTGATTCTGAGTGAGGCATTCTTAAATTATATATAGACTAGGGCAAATTATATATCGCTTATGGGAATTTTGATTCTTTTTCATTCAAAGATAATTTTTGTATGTCGTGGACCACTTTAGATACCATCTTGGATTTCATGATGTTATGATAATCAAATGACAATTTTACTACTTCCATTGCATTCCTTGACCCTCAAAACCTAGACATAGACATCATGTATACCATCCTATGGCAAACAATAGGGAAGTTGAAGGCATTTAAATGTATTGTTGGCCATCCTCGACGCCATCTTGGATTTCATGATGTGATGATTAAAAGATAATTTCACAGTCTCCATTGTATTTCTTGCCACCCAAAACCTAGGTATAGCCATCATATTCATCATTCTCTGGCAAATATTAAGGACGCCAATTGCATTTTAATGTACTGGCAGCCATCATGGATTTGACAACTTTCCAGTGCTTTGACTTTGGTAGATTTTTAGTATGTTATTCTCCACATCAAACAGAACCAAAAACAGTCAAAAAAAACTTTTCTATCATTTTTTTTAGGATTAAACCCTATATTTTCTCTACTGGTATAATAGATTCACATCAACTGTGCATCTGATGTCTAGGCCAGTCCCTTACGACGCTCCTGATTGGCTGTTGATAAGCCAATCACAAGGCTGGAAACTCTCAGTCTCTCTCGAGAGTTCACATAGATAGGATGTATGTTCCACTTCTCCTGAGGGATACTTTTGAGAGATGTATCTCTAAGGAGGTGCAACATGCATTCTGCCTATGTGAACTCTTGAGAGAGACTGAGTCTCCAGCCCTGTGATCGGCTTATCAACAGCCAATCAGGAGCGATGTAAGGGACTGGCCTAGACATCAAATGCACGGTTGATATGAATCTACTATAGTCCACAGAGTTCACCTTCTTTAAGATGCTGGACTGAATTCTCCGCGGCCCGCCTAGATCTGCTCTAACGATACCAGATGAACGCAACGATGACTTGCAGATCACGTTCTCTGGCAATACCGTCAAACTTGAGTCACTGACGGATGCAACATAATAAGACATATTCTTAATTTTCTCTTTACATTTCAAATGCATCTAAAATCTGAAAGTACCAGCGTATTCAGAGTGAACACAGCTAACAAATGGACGTTGCTGGAATGTTGTAGCCATGTTGCATTTATATTGCAGTAAAAATTGGTTTGTACGTTGCAGCAACGTCAGTTTGTCGACTCCCAGGAAAGTTGCCGCAACATTGCAAGTAGTTCATGCAACATTCGTAAAACATTGCAAAAGTGCAATGTTCATGAGATATTCATGCAACATTCATGTAGGTAAAGGTGCAAGATTATAAATTGGATTAAAAAATACATAGGATTTGAGTTAATTTATTTTTATACATGGGTAATCAACATTCAAAAATCATTATCTGACAGGTCCAGCTACTTCATTATCCGACAGGTTTACTGCAATCAGATCATCTCAGTGGTTTTTTTTGTCTAATATATATATATATATATATATATATATATATATATATGTGTGTGTGTGTGTGTGTGTGTGTGTGTATATATATATATATATATATATATATATATATATATATATATATATATATATATATATAAAATATACCTAAAGGAAATCAGTAAAATTTTTCCAAAACATTCCAATATATTACTGCGAATACCAAACAGTATGCAGTCTTCAGCCTAGTCTATATTGTACTATCCTTAGCCTAGCCTTTATTGTAGCTACTAGCTAATGCCTAACTTGACACTAGGCTACAGTTAGCCTGGTCTTGCGTACATAACAGGTGACATTTAACTCAAGAATTGACATTTTCATAAACTTATGGAAGAATATCATACATCTTAGCCTATGGTTGGTGGCACTTGCAACCACATGCAACATCAACGTGGTGTAACTTAGGTATGTAACAATACCATAAAAGTCATTGCTTATTTGCTGTTACATCAAGACAAAAATATGAAAGAACACTAGTAAATGTTTTGTTATAAACTAAGACAAGTACATACATACCTCTTATACAACTGAAGAATGTAGGATTGCAAACGAAAAAGAGGGGAGCCATACCTGTTTCCCTTTTGGCATCGGCTTACGTGTCGAATAGTGCAAACTGCAATTTGAATTTAGTAGTAGTAGTAAGCGTGATTTGCCTTTGAAACGGATTCCTTGCTCATTTTATTCCTCCTTTGTGTTTGGTAGTTTTTTTTTATGCCATAAATATTTTATAAATTCTTTCCTGTTTTCAATTTTCCTCTTCAGCAGATCTGTAGCTAGGAACTTAGTTACACACACTCGATCATAGAAAACCTCAACTTCGAGTGGTTATTGATAAGATGAAAACCAATTTGTTATTCCAGTCCACCAATTATCAAGGGTATTGCCATTATCTTTAAATGAAGGATTTCCATCATTACAGTGATCATTAAACGCAGCTGGTGGATGTTTGACATTCTGGGAACGTTGCAGTCATACTCTTATGTCTTTAACCCCTCATCCATGGTAACAATGATTTAGCCAGGAGCGCGGGAACTATAAAAAACGCATCTTTCCTCTAGTGCGGACTGGAAGGAAAGGGAGAAACATCTTTGTGCCTGATGCTATATGCTGTGATCAGTTAGGCAATTTTGCAGCTCATACATTACACAATCACTCATTAATGTTATAGATCTGGCACAAAATACATGATTAAATGAAGTATGCAAGAGGTTCCCATGACTGTCAAAGTTAGACTTGAAAAACACACATAAAGACAATACATATGAGAAAGAACCATTGTGTTTTGCTGGTCGCTTTCCTCTTCCTGACTTCAGGTTTGGGACCGCAGTAGATTTAAGTCGAGAGGAAATAGTACACACATTTTTTCACGACATCCTCTACCCCCTAAAGGACGGGAGAAGCAGAAGAGAAGGCCTAGACAGGTGAGGCAGGACGATTGGATCTTCCTAGTCATGGCCTAGGCTCATTCGCAGCGCTGCAACCCGAGTCTAGCTCACAACAACAGCACATATCCAAGCAGAGTGATCGCTCAATTTGTTCACAGAGTAGTACAAGACATGCAAAATGCATAAATCAAGAAATAAGACAACACTTTCACAAAGAATGCAATGTTCAAACTCGTGAATTATAGCAATATTCAAGTTCCTTGTTGAACGAGTGGATTTCGCACTCGGCTACCAATCTTGTGGTCCGAAGTTCGATTCTCGGCTCAGACAACGCGGAACCAGAGGAATTTATTTCTGGTGAAAGAAATTCATTTCTCGGGATAATGTGGTTCGGATTCCACAATAAGCTGTAGGTCCCGTTGCTAGGTAACCAATTGGCTCCTAGCCACGTAAAAGTATCTAATCCTTAGGGCCAGCCCTAGGAGAGCTGTTAATCAGCTCAGTGGTCTGGTAAAACTAAGATATACTTAACTTAAAGCAATATTCAATAAAAAATGCAATAATTAAAATCCAGTGAGAAACAACACATCAATATGAAGGGGCAATGTTCAAAATCAGCAAGCAAAAATTGCAATATTAAAAAATCGTGCAATAGGATAACGCATCAGCAATTGAGTCAGGGCAAAGTTGAAAATCATGCTACAGTAAAATATCATAAATCAACGCACAATACTCAAAATCATGTAATAAGACGATATATCAATCAAATATATGCTGGCATAAATCATGCAAGAATCAGCATGTTATGGATAAAAAAAAAAGCAATGTTCACCTCGGGAATCATGAATGAAGAATGGCTGAGGGCTCTGCTACGAGCCTCATATAAAGGCACAAGATTACAATACAGTAAGTGGAAAAATGAGTGTTCATCTGAATGATTGGTGCAGTTCTGTCATCAAGGCGAGGTAATTCAATGATAGCAACAGCAAAAGATTCTTTGTGCAAAAAATATAGAACATAAAATCGCCAATGCTCATAGAGACATATACATCGCATAATGTCACTTCAGATAGCCAACATAATGCTCCATTCGGAGACGTGAGGGATAATGTCTTATCCAGAGCTACAAAATAACATATAAGAAAAATTCGCAAAGAAATACATCAGTACATGTACACAGTTCCAATATTATGTCTGCCGTCTACCCCTGTTGAATGCATGACACACAAAACTTACAAACTATCCCTAAACCTTCAGGTCTCTTTTTAGCGACCACTCTTTTGGAGTTCACCTCTAAAATCAATAACAAAGCACATTTCACTACTCTGTCCTTTACCCACGACTACTTTTTCTGTCTCCAGTCAATTGCAGACCTTCTTTTCGATCTCACGTTCTCACTGTCCACTGCTTCACTCGGACCGTCTCAAACATTTTCTGTCTCTGTCTCATTCATCTCGAGTCTTTCAGTTCTTGAGTCACACTTTCCACACTACTGTCTAATGCGTACCATTCGTTTCCCTCCAGGTCGCTCTCGTTCTCGAGTCCTTCTCCAGTCATTTTTCCTTTGTCATCATGGGTGTTTACCTCCATTGGCTCCATGAACTCGACTGCCTTCAGGTGCTCTTTGCCCTTGAAGAGAACCTTTGGCTTTTAGTATCTCACAACCCCTTGTTCATCAGGGTAAACAGCAATGATTTTACCCAGGGCATTGCTTGCACTTTGGCTGTTCCACCTTGAAGCGACCTCAGGTATCCAAGCGTTCAACCGTTTCAGTGAGGCGGAAGTGCTGGTGACATCATTGCTTAGTGGTCAGGGTCTGGTGCATCTCATGTGGAACAACTGCTGGCAACAGACGCATCAGATCACCTCGGACCAGGTGGGAGGGCATGAGGACTTCGTCCTCTCTCGTGTCTTCCTCGTACATCAGTGGGTGATTGTTGACCACTGCTTCAGCCTCCTTGACAAGAGTGCGAAGTTCCTCGTGGAATACATTGTGTTGCAAGGTGGTTTTCAGGGTGTGCTTCACCACCCCAATCAGCCTCTCAAAGAAGCCTTCCTTCCAGGGAGACTGATGGGTTTGGAATGTTCAATTGATCCCCCTCTCTTGGAACATGCATTGTGTGATGTCCTTGTCATACACATCGCTCAAGAAGGTGCTGGCAGCATGGAAGATCATGGCATTATTACTATTAACCTGGGTGGGTGCCCCATGTGTGGTGACAAATCTCCTGAGCAACAGCACAAACGTGTCCTCATCTAAGTCATTGCAGAAAACCAAGTACACTGAACGGCTTGCCATGTAGATGATGATGAGGAGGTACCCCATTCCCCCTTCAACTCGTATTGGGCCAGTGTGGTCGACCCCAACATTGGAGAACGGGCGCCCGAGTCATGGTTGATCACTCAGGAGGGGAGGAAGTGGTAGATGGGTGAGAAGAGGTCTGAAGGCTAAAATACAAGCTCGGCACCCTCCTACCACACCTTTGGCTATGGTCTGCAACCCTGGGCTCCACCATTCCTTCTGGAAAACAGTAATTAATTCATTGACTCCACAATGCATATTGGTGGTAAGAGGGTGTCTGAGGTATGACTGAACAAACCTTCCTTTAAAAAGTAACAATAACTATAATTTTGTCTTTAGATCCAACAATATTTCTTAATCTACTGCAGGTGTATACTACTCCATCTCATATGACTAGCCCCAACTGACTAATGAAATTGGTAATATGAGTGGGTGCTCTGACCCCATTCTCTAAGTGGTCACACACTGTAGGCAAATGGTGCCATTGATCCATGTATACAAGTTTTGCAAATGGATCTGCTTTGTGCCATCCAAGTCTCAACACATTTCTCATCAACTTAACTAAGAACACAATGTCAACATTACTCCCCCTTAGATCCCATAGTTCGGCAGGCAGAGACAGCTTTCCTACTCTTAACTCATGGAGGGCTGCGATAATGTAAATGTTGTTCTGGCTCAATGATTCATCAGTGCTCAATAGTGGTTCAGCTTGGCCTGTCCAGTAAAGAAAGGCTGGTCTTTTGTGCTACAAAAGATTGTTGCTTGGTTCCTTCAGCATGGAACCTCTGATTAGGATTATGGCCTGGTTACTGCTGGTGTTCACATATCTGATTCCAACGTTACATTCCTGGTGGATAAAGTTAATTTCTCCCACCCGCTTGGAAATTAAAGTATTCTTATTTCCCTCCCTGCTCACCACCCAGGCCTGTCCAAATGGTGATGCTATGAAAATCCAAAAGATTCTTCAGATTTTCCCCAATCTAAACCCTAACAATAGAGTTAACAATTCTGGCTTAGGTATGATTAAATTAACCTGTTTTCTCGGTATTACTCTCATTTTTTACATAATAATATTAGCCTGTCCTTCTTTCCCTTTTATGTAAGCCACTACACCATACATTTTGCTAGATGCATCAGTAAATATATGCAATTCTAATTTCAGTGCATGAATGCACCTAAATTCTGCCAAGATCTTATTTGCCTGGTCCTGTTGTTCCCTATCCAGCACATCATCCCATCCTATTTCTGCTTCCCACAAATCCTGCAGAAATATCTTACCTCTAACGAAAACTGGACTGAGTAGTCCCAAAGGATCAAAGTTGGATATGAGTAACAACAGTAATTTATGTATCATAAGGCTATTGTTACCACCACCCCCAATTATCCCCTTACATGACTTCAAACTTGCCTGTCCCAAATCATGCACAAAACTGAAATCTGTGCAGACTCATTTCCCCCAATCTGTGCATCAAATTTTGAATTATTGCTCGCCCTCCCTGTCAACGGCATGTGAGCTTCATCTAGCAACGGCTTTACTTTTTATCTCTTCTTCGGTGTCATAGGTTTACAAATAGTTATCTACATAGAACAATCTGATCAGCTCTTCCCACCCCTTCCTCTTAAGATGCATTCTAAGGACTTGCTGTAGTAGGTAAGGGCTAGTAGCGATACCAAAGACCACAACCCTGAAGGCAGATAGCTGTTTGTGTCAACGTCTTGCGCCAAAGAAAAAAAGAAAACGTGAGGGATTGAGCAAAACAATGGTGGCATGCCTTAGATATATCTGATGTTATTGCGTGAAGGTGTCTTCTAAACTTTAATAATAAATCACAGAGCATCTCAACCATATTAGGACACGGCTTCAAGTAATTATTTAATGACAATTCGCCTTTGGTCTTGGAAGATGCATTAAAGACTATGCAGAGAGGAGTGGTCAAGCTTTGCTTTTTGACTCCGAAATGAGGCATGTAATACCCTTCTATCGGTGCATTATGAACTTCTTCAATGAAGCCTGTTTCCAGATACGTCTGAATATCTGAAGGACGTTCTGGTAGGTGGCTTTATACTTAAGGTCTCTTTCAAACTGTCATTCGAGCAGTGTCGTTTATGTAGTTGTTGATTGGACGTCCCGACCCATGGAATGGCAAACTTACACGATAATCCTGTTCAGTTTTCATTGCACTTTGTTTTACTTTCTCCATCGCTTCATTTTCTGAAGTTGTGAACTGTTCGTCCATTATGTCAAGCTTACGAGAAGTGTCGTGAACAGAGTTCATATTTTGTAGTTTATTGAAATTTAACTGGACCACGTGTCGCAAATGTTATTGCTTCAGGTTTGTGCCAGATGGAGGGAGGCTTGATAGCCCATGCACAAGGACAACTCAAATGGTAAACACGGAAGACATTAACAATTTTATTACAAAACTAGAATTTATGAACGTCCACAGAGAAACAAAACAGTCATGCATGAATTTAGGTGACACAGCACCCCAAATTTAACTGGAATTCAATGTGGTCACATGATAACTCAAATAATGGAAAAAAACACTTAAATTGAATCACACTTTCATCAAAACAGCTAGGGACACATTCCCAAAAGTTTATTAAACAATGACAGCGAAGGTTTAAATCAATTAGCCCAATGATGGCCTAAGGAAAGAATGATCACTTACTGCACATAATAATGGCGTTGCTCGCAACTCCCATCATGGATATGTCTCGTGCATGCACCACGTACACGGCCTGGAAGAGCTACTGACTGAACTAAGTTACTTAGAAGAAAGAGGACGTGCGGTGTGTGCACTTGCCTTTCATACCCGGACAGATCGGGTTAGTCAATTTACTGGTAATTTTTTATCCTCAAAAAGAAAGCATTCTTCTGTTTCTTAGATAAGTTACATAACAACAAGAATTCGGTCATTAATCCATGGGGGGGACAAGGTGAGAAATGTTAAAAGCAAACTGACAAGAAAGAACCATTCTGCTTTTGCCGCCAGATCGCCTGATGCTTGGCAATACGCCTTATATTAAAAAGAGGGAAATGGATGGATGGGCAGGATTACATCACAAAAAAATATTCAATATCAATACTCAAGCATAACTCGGTCAATGATAAATGCAACTCATTCAGTGCTCGTCACAGAGTATACTCAGGCCATCATCAATGACAAGAAATCAAATAACATACTGATACAGTCGTGTTAAGTCATGTAGCAATCTTAAATGATGGAAATATATGTCACGAGACCAGCCAATTAAGGCAAGAATAGTAACAAAGGATGACTTATATCAAAAGATTGTTACTATCTACAAGTTCAAAGGTTCGTTGTTGAAACACAGAGGCCAAAAAACACTTATACAAGAGTTTCACATGGTGGGAGCTCTTCCCGTGCAATGCAAGAGTTACAAAATGTACAAAGTTCACAAATCGATACATATACAAGTCGTTATGTTGAGTTCACCATGGACCGCGGTGTCGGCTTGCATGCAACACCTCAGCAGAAAACAGAGTATAGAGAACGGAGTCTCAGCCCTAACTCCTTCAAAACTCTTTTCCACTGTACACACTTTCAGAGTTCACCTCTTTACCCTCAACAAATACATACACTACACTAAATCAGATCGTCTCTTGTCCACTGCGACATCCTTTTTCTCTGTTCCTCTGCAGCCTTCCTTTTCAGTCGGATACCTGCATCACATACTGTCTCACTCATTTCACTCCTAACACAATTCACATCATGACCACTTTCATCGAGCTCATCAGTCTGTCGATTCACTTCATCATTGATGTCTATCTCTGGCTCACCATTACTTGCATTTTCTCCACTCTGGACTTCTAGTCGTTCATCGTCATGGGTGTTCTTTTCAAGCAAGACAATATGTTGCGTTGCATGCAGATGTTCCTGTCCCTCTAACAGGACTTTTAGGGACCTGACAACTCCTTTTTCATCAGGATAAAGCTCGAGAATTCTGCTGAGGTGCCATTGATTGTGTTTGTACTGGTCTGCTTTCACCAGCACGAGGTCCCCTACATGTATTGCAGTTGGGGGACCTCTCACAGGTCGTGACGTTCTTGCAGAGATTTCAGGTAGCTTCCCCTCCAGCACTTTTTAAAACGACAATGCTAATAATTCTAACTTTGTAATTGTCATTTTCTCTTGCTTGCAAGGCGTGACACATTTTGGAAGTTAAGAGACTAATGGTTCAGATCCCTGTCTGACATAGGCTACAGCGCCATAAGCTTTGCTCGGCGCGTCAGTAAACAGATGCAATTTACTATCTTTATGCACAATTCCCCTCTCAAATTTACATGTGTGAACATTGTTAAATTCAGCAAGTAGTTGCTAGCTTCTAGTTGGTGATCATCTGACAGCACATCATCCCAGCCTACCCTGGCTTCCCACAATTCTTGAAGGAGAATTTTTCCCTGCACAAAAAGGGGACTGAATAGCCCTAAGGGGTCAAAATTGGCTACCAAAAGGGACAGTAGCTTGCATTTGGTAAGATGATTGGAACTACTTCTAGAGTTCTGGACATTCTTAGGCCTTAAACTCAACTTATCTTCCCTTCTGTTCCAACTCATTCTCAAAACATTGACTTCATCGGGTTCCTTTTAACCAATCTGCTGATCAAACTCCCTACAATTACTTGCCCACCCCATCAAAGGCATGTGGGCCTCGTCTGGCAAAGATTTGACCTGGCAATAATCTCTTTCCATTAGTTCCCTGGCTACAAATGTCTGCAGATAATTATCGACATAGAAGGATTTAATATCTTCCCACCCCCGCTCACAGAGATGGGTTTTGAGCACTTGTTGCAAAAGATAAGGACTACTGGTTATGCCAAAAAACTGCAACGTTAAAGGCGTTCATGGCCGCTCGTTTCAGCTCTTGTCACCACAAAAATCGTGCATATGTAGTATCATCGGGATGTAGCAATGCTCTGTGGATCACGTTGGAACTTAAGGAGCAAATCATATAGCCTTTCAACTAAGTTGGAACCTGGATAAAGGCAATCATTTAATGACAGTTCTCCCTTGACTTTACAGGATGCGTTGAACACAATACATAAAGGAGTCGTGAGACTGCTTCTTAACCCCAAAGTGGGGCAAGTAACATCCCTCAATCTTTGAATCAGTTACTTCAGAAATGAACCCAGCATTAAGATACGTCTGAAGGACATTCTCATAGTCTCTTTGGTACTCAGGGTCTTTCACAAATTGTGTCTCTAAAGCGTTCAATTGAGCAAATGCAATACGATAATTTGTATCTAGCCGTTCTGGCCTGCAGAACAGTAAGCTTACTTGGTACCCTCGTTCAGTACTTACAATGCTGCTCTGGACTTTATTCATAGCAGCGTGCTCTGAGTTGGTGAACTATTCGTGGGGAATGGTGCCTACAGTATCCAATCTCCACCACATATCAACGTCGATCTCTGGGGTGGCTCGACATACTCATAATGCGCGAACAACAGATGCGTTTGTCCCTTTCAGGGCCCACTATGGTACGCGAACATATGGCGTTAGGCTGTTATGCATCACAAACAAACTCACTCCATCAATCTTGTCCATACCGAGGATGAACAAGCTAAAATAATCTGCCCAACCAGGATATTAACGTTAGTAAGAAGATCACTATTAATTTTATCATCGGCCATAGTGCAATCTTTGCACTGCAAATGCACTTTTATGATAGAAAGGCCAACATTATGAATGGGAATATTTACATTGTCATGAACCATGAGTCTAATGTGGATTACTCTGGCACCCACATGTATTCTACATGAAACGACATCGTACTCGCCTTGCACAATCTGCGAGCCGAATGGTGCAATATTCAATGAAATGCGTTTAATGACTGGCAATCCCAATTCCTTTACAAGCCAACTTGAGATGAAACTACTTTGGCTACCAGTATCCAAAAATACTCTGGTGGTAAAAGGTTTACCGGGTGAATACATGGTAACTGTGGTGGTTGGTAATAGGGCAGCCGGCAACTCGATCGAAGGCTCATCCTTGACCACCTTTGCTGTTACCCACTGTTTCTCATCTTTGGCTTTTGGATGCATTCTTTGACTTACCCTTTGGATGGTGCCTGGGTTCTTCACAGGCGGCGAGACTACTTGTGATGTTTTTGAGGACTGATAACTGGGGTTCTTGGTGGGTACAACAGATCTGGGTTGCACATTGTCTATCTCATAAATCAAACTGTGATGTCGTCCATCCCATAACTTACAATTACGTTTTACGTTACATTGCCTACTGGCGTGACCGGATGCTAGCCAGTTGAAACATTTCTTATTCAAAATTAACTGATGTTTTTTAGCTGCCACGGTAGAGTACTTTACACAATGAGATGCGGTGTGATTGCCGTTGCAGAATAGGCAAGTGGTTGCACAGTTAGCATTTGCTTCGGATCCCTTCATACATTTGATTTGTTCAATTAAAACAGTTAGTTCTATGCGGAAATTGTTTAGGTCAACATAATTGCACTTGGGGACAAAAAGATCGGCTAACCTTCTATGCAGAATGACTAGTGTCTGCTGTTGGTTGTCGTATTACTTCTCAAGCAAATTGCAGGCAACTTGGTAGTTTGCAGTTGTTACACTCAAGGAATGAACGACCTTGAGCGGCTCTCCTCCTAATAAACCTAACTTATACTTAGCAACATCATCTATATCAGGTTTATTAAACAGTTCAGTGAATGTGGCGAATTCGCTTTTTTCGCCTTTAAACATGGGCAGGAGTAAACGTGTTGTTGGCTGTGTTATGCTAGTCAACGTCCCAATATGACTCAACAACAAGGTTATAATTTGGCCTGCATTTTCCAGGACCTTGGTAGCTTTACTTTCGAGTGATGATTCTAAATACTGCATGTAACATGTACAATGTTCGCAACTAGTTTCTTGTCTGACAGATAAATGCGAACTGGCAAGAAAGAAACATTCTGCTTTTGCCACCAGATCGCCTGATACATGGTAATAAGCCTTACATTAAAAAGCAAGAAATGGATGGACGGGCGGGAATGCGTCATGAAAAACGAGCAACAGTTTTTTCAACACCACGGATCCCATAAGGACCATGTGGCCATTGATTAAGTGATGATTTTCTTATTAAGGTCTGATGTGTTCTAGTTTTATTTGATTATTGTAAAGGTAGAATCAAAAGACGTAGATATTTATCTTTGTGATAAAATCTTGAAAATATCAGAGTTTTCTTTCGGTCCTGCTCTCTCTCTCTCTCTCTCTCTCTCTCTACATATAATATATATATATATATATATATATATATATATCTATATATATATATATATAATTATATATATATATATATTATATATTATATATATAATATAATATTATATAATATATATATATATATATATATATAAATATGTGTGTGTGTGTATGTATATTACGAGAGTCAAACAGACTCTCGTTTAAATAATTGGAGAGAACTCCTAACTGGGAACGATCTTACCTCTGAGTGTCATCGTCTCTTCGGATGCCGCCCCTATAGCTAGCTGAAAATCAATTATTAAAACTCTAAGGGAATTCAAACTCCAGCTATTACAAAAATATGATTTTTATTTCCCAAAATGGCTAACATGAAAATGGAATAAAATGAGTGAAATCATATTAAAATAAGTACCCCCTCTTATCTATTTCTGTTTGACTATTCATAGTCTTTATCAATAAAAGTCAACACAAGTCTTAAATGGAGACTTCGAATCCACATGAAAATGAGAATATAATTATCAAACAATGAAACGTTACAGTTTGTCGATAAATGAGTGTTGCATTGCACTTCCTTTTCTCTAGAAACTGAACTCAATGTCACTACATAAAAGGTATAACTTTCAAAGTCTTTCACTTTACCTTTTCCGACGGATCTTAACACCTTCCTCCATGGCATATTTCCATGCACGATCAATATCAGGTAATGCCCCTTAATCCCCTCGCTAGGGATTTTTTATTCCACTTATTTTGTCTTACAAATGTACGTATGTACACTGACTAACAGACGCACCAGTACATGCATGCTACTAAACACACGAATGCACGCATGCTAGTCTATTCTGTGCATTTCCATTTTCCCATGTACACGTTTTATCAAATGCACACATTTGGTGACCTGAAATATCGTGAAGTAACCTTTCCTTGTGGTTTACCTCATATCTTTGGAATGCACTCGCATCTCATCATCCCTCAACCGTGTGTTTTCGATTTGTCTCATCTCAGCATTTTGAGGAATCCACTGTTTTGCATCTGTCTATAACTGGCAAGAGCTAAGGTTATCAACCCCATTTATTTTAATATCTATATCCACATTCACGTTTAACCGGCGCCTTAAGATGGCTTGGCCACCTACATGTGTGCACACCTGTCGCACACTACATTAGCTACTGGTATATACTAGTTCATAATGTCTTTACTTGCCACATGATTTAGAGCTACTTCTGCTGCTGGGGTCCTCCTACCCCGTCAGCTGCATACAAATTTGATGGCTCCCACAACGCATATTGTGACCATCATAATTGCTACTATGATGGCAATCACTGGAATTGTGTAGCATTCGGTGAAGAAAAATTTGTCTCCAGTGAAAGCGGAAATTTTACCGCCTCATAGTACCCATGTAAGTGTTTCATGAACACCTTTGTCGATGAGTTGTAGATCCGTCGGCTGAGCACCATGAACCATCTCGAAACGACTCTGCCTGAGCCATTATTAAGGGTCTGTGACCTCTGTAGGTGTATCCTAACACCCTCGCTGCTAAACTGTAGATTCGCCATCTTCCAATGAAGGAATCATAACTGCCACCTCGTTGCCGACTTGAAATATTCCGCGACTTCCATGCAAGTTCTTCTTGCACCTGCCTCGTAGAAGTATTGTAGACTCCTGACTTTTCCCAGAATTTTATCCTGAGATGACCCATCGACGATGTCTCGTCCCTGCATTGGCGACCTCTGACCTCGTTGCCCGTGTGAAGATCCAACACCTGGCGCAGTAGATCCTAAGTTTTTTTCGTTGTCACCACTCGTGTGAGCTTGGGAATTCTCTAACTGACCCCTCGACAAGTCTACATGATATTAAAAAAAAATAAAGTCTTGCTTTAACACACGAATCTGTCATGAACTAACATACCCCATCTCATAGTCAATTATTAAAGGCTGAAATTCCTCACTAAAATAAATATGGTCTTTATCTACTGACCCCTTTTAATTAAACTTACTGGGAGAATTTTTATCGCTAACTGACCACTCATTATTAATCCTATATCTGAATAAGTATACTATCAAAACCCACCATAATGTTTATACAGCAAAATCCCTGTAGTGTTTATACAGCTAACCTCCATCAAATATAATGTTGAATATCCCTTCTATCTTACGGGTCCAAGATAAATTCTACCTCCTCTCTATAATAGAATAACTATGTAAAGATACCAAAAACACCGTTTAAACCAGATTACAAGTTTCCCTTGTAAAATAAAATAATTCAACTCTTTCCCATTACAAAATGTAGTTTGTATCACCCACACAAATTGCTGCCACAACATATTAGTATCATTCCCCGAATTACCCCTTAAAATGACCCCTTAATATTCTTCACCATGGAATGTCATCATCAAAATTCCTGAAAGCAGTGCAAACCTTTGAGTAATCAACTCCAAAAGAAAATATCAACAATTGGTCTCATCCGAGACACCACAACATTGTCAGCACCAAACATCCTGTTTATTCAACATGTCCTCAAATCGCACCATTAACTTGTCTAGTCAGACTCTTAAACTCTGAAATCATCATTCCACAAATTGGCCCCAAAATCCTCTTTTACATGTGGTAGTATCACAAATGGTTTACTTTGAGGTATATCGGTTGTCAAATGGCTTAGGATTTAGCCTGTGGTGGTATATTTTATATTGGTGGTTATATAATAGAAGATTTCTTTTTGGACAATTTTGGGTACCCTTGTGGAAACAATGAGGATGTCCTGGGGTTAATTTTGAGGTTTAACGTGGTTCTGTGTTATCAGTGAGGATTTATTGAGGATTCCAGCGAGGATTAAAAGAGAATTTTGGGGCCAATTTGAGGAATGATGATTTCAGAGTTTAAGAGTCTGACTAGACAAGTTAATGGTGCGATTTGAGGACATGTTGAATAAACAGGATGTTTGGTGCTGACAATGTTGTGGTGTCTCGGATGAGACCAATTGTTGATATTTTCTTTTGGAGTTGATTACTCAAAGGTTTGCACTGCTTTCAGGAATTTTGATGATGACATTCCATGGTGAAGAATATAAAGGGGTCATTTTAAGGGGTCGTTCGGGGAATGATACTGATATGTTGCGGCAGCAATTTGTGTGGGTGATACAAACTACATTTTGTAATGAGAAAGAGTTGAATTATTTTATTTTACAAAGGAAACTTGTAATCTGGATTAAACGGTTTTTTTGTATCTTTATGGCAGCCCTGATTGTAGATAAACACACTGTGAAATGGTCTGGGTATTTTCATAAAATTTGAAGAGAACTAGATCGAGTGCTGCTGACTTGATTGTGCTAAAAGACACGTTAAAGTGTGGTGCTTATGCACAAGGCCAGAAGTGAATTCAGTGAATGTTGGACTCAGTTTTATTTTAAGATGAATAAATGCTGAATGGTGGAGAATCCCCCATTCACGTTCACTTCCATTTTTGCGCATGCGCACTAGGCCCTAGCAACCCACAGCGTCCATAGCAACGAAGGACAACGAAAACGTCTTGGTGACAGCTGTCAAATACACCGGTAACGCCCACATCCACCTTGCCTGTATCATGAGGACTTTAAATGATCTTAAGAAACTACAGCGTTCAAAGCTGAAAGGCTGCTGATGGAGATGTCCATGACAAATTAACAATAATCGTGAATGATTTAGCGGAGGTGAAATTGTCTCTTGTTTCTTCTGATGCAAATGTGAATTCCAAGGTTACTGAGATGCATGCAACAGAAAATAGATAAGCAGTCAGAAATAATTATAGCAAAGCAATTATTTTTGGAGAAATTGGATCGTAGGGAAAGGGAGAAGAATTCAGTCCTTCTTGGCGTTCCAGGTGAACGGGTAGCTCTGGAGGGGTTGAATGATGAAGATTCTAAGATCCAGAAGATATTTGACATTCTTCAGGTGACTTCTCCGATTCTATCTCATAGGAGGTTGGGAACTCGCAATGAGGATAATACTCATTCCCGACCTATCCTTGTCACATTGGGCTCGAGAGCAGAAAGGGATGCAATAGTTGAAAAGGGAAAAGCCTTAAAACAATGCCAAGACCCATTCAAGAAGATTTTTGTTAAAAAGGATACCCACCCAGCTGTCAGGATGGAATGGAAAAGACTGCATGAAGCCGAAAAGAGAGAGAAAGAAAAGCCAGATAATCAGGGATGTGCAATTAGGATGGACTACAGGGAGAGAAAGCTCTATAAAGATGATGTGGTGATTGATTCATGGAATCCTCACCCTTTTTAGGTAGCCCACGGAAACATCTTAAAATAATCTCGTGGAACGTTAATGGTGTCAGGACCAAGATTGAGAAAACTTTTGTAAGGAATTTATTATTGTTTTATGATATAATTTGCCTTAATGAAGTAAAAACCTCGTCACCAATTAATTTCCCTGGTTATGTATCTTGTATTAGTCGTAATAGGAAGGCAGAACACCGCGGAGGTACTACATGTGTTTTGATCCGTAGGTGTCTTTTTTTCTTGTTGTGATTGAAGATATAAGTATTAGTGATCAGGTGTGGCTCACAATTAGTTGTGTGCTGAATGTGTTATTTGGTTTTTGTTATGCCCCCCCATCTGATTCACCTTATTTTGACATGTCATTACTTAGTAAAAATACAGGAGAAAGTTAAGTCTTATGTAGGTGGTTGTGTGGTGATGGCTGATTTAAACGCTCGTTTTGGTGTCGGTGTCTGTGACTTGCCGGTGAGAGGGGATCTACCTAGCTATTCTTACCCTGCTATCCCGGATGCCGTACCTAACCCTAATGACAATGGGAGGATGTGACTCGGGATTTGTGTGGATGAAAAACTTTTGGTTGTTAACAATCTTCAAACGTTTTGCAGGCAATTCAAGGGAGGTCTTACTTATAGGCAGGGACAACTGTGGGTTCTGAGCTTGATTCTTGTTTGATATCTCATGATTACATACACATTGTTAAGAGTTTCGATATAGTCTAGGATTTGAGATGACCTTCTAATCATGCACCCTTATCCTTAGCCTTTATATGCACTGGCCTTGATTTAACTCATATAAAAGAAAGAGCGTCTCAGCTCGGTGGTCATGCCGTGTTGCAGAGTAAAGCTACTAATAAGTATGTGACTCCGCCTATAATGTCAGAACAAATGAATCAAGAATTGTTTGTCAGTGAGTTGGCGAAACATAGAGAACCTACTTTTGATGAAAGTATTGACAATTTTGAAGGTAATCTGGGTACTATATTCTACGAGTGCGCAAGTAAATCGGTAGTTAGGAGGGCCGCACCTGGTGTTGATGTTACTGTAAATAGGTGGGAACGCCTTTTAAGTGAGAATGAAAGTGCTACAATTTGGCGTGCTGTTAATTGGTGCGGAGAGTTAAAAACCAATTTAACTGACTTTGGTAATGCTTCTTCACCATCAGATCAAGAATTTATTGAACACTTCACAAAACTGTATGACCACTCGGGGGATACGATTGAGAATCTTGATGGCTTACAAACTGATATTTTTGTACCCATTTTGGATTATCCTATTTCATACCATGAAGTACAATCACAAATCAAGCGTTTGAAGAGTGGGAAAGCGAGCGGACCTGATGGAGTGCCCCCTGAATTATATAAAGTGTTACCTGTGTCTTGGATTCTATATATATTAACAATATATTTATGTCCTCATTGTTTACTGTCTTTAAACGTGGTTCAAGGTTATTGGTTAAAAATTATCGGGCAACAGATATAATAAACTCAATAGCTAAATTGTATGATGCAGTTCTGTGCCTGACTCTCTCTTTGGTTTACTCCATGCAGGGAGCAGGCAGGGTCGCAGAGGGGAAGGGGGTGCTTGGAGCATATCATATCTTTACGATTGTTGATTGACCTTACAAAGAAGAAAAAATTCAAACTTTTTGTGACATTCATTGATTTCCAACAAGCTTATGACAGAGTACCAAGGCGTACTTTATTTTTGATATTGAAAAGACTGGGATGTGGATCTGTAATGATAGTAGCACTTATTTCGATGTACAAAATTACCAATAGTATTGTTGGGACAACTCTAATTGCTTCGACAATTGGTGTTCGCCTGGGGTCACCAACCTCATGTCTATTGTTTGTCATTTTTGTGGACGATCTTATAAGATTAATTTAAAATAATTGTGGTATTGATGGGTTTTTCAGTTGATTACACATCCTTGTCCTTAAGGATGACACGATGTTCTTTTCAACAACCTGGCGTGGTATGATGGAAAAGTTAAATTTACTCAATCAGTTTTGTAGCTCTCATGGAATGAAAGTAAATAGTAGTAAGACTAAATTTTTTGTGATAAATGGCAATGGACGCGATAAGGAGCCAATAGTTGTTGAGAGTATTGTTGTTGATCCCTGCGAGCAGTATGTATTTTTACTGCCGATGACTATATCATCATCAGTGAAAGCAAAAGCACAAACTAGAATGTGTCATGTTTTAGAATTTATTTCATTCTTAAATAGAAATAATGATGTTCCTTTCTACATAAAGAAAAGGGTTTTTCATTCGGCTTTGTTACCAGCATTAATGTATGGAAATGAATCTTGGATTTGAGACCCATGGAAAAATTATATTTAGGGTGCATAAAACAACTGTTAGGCGTAAGGAAAACCACTACAAATTCTATTTGCTTAGTCGAACTTGGTATTGTTGATTTTCGTTCACTGGTCAGGTCAAAGCAGAGACAGTTTTTCGCTCAAGCTTGGGTGGAGCGTGGTACAATGGAAGATGATCCTCTGGGCCATGTAATTAATCTAATTTTGGAATTTAATACCTCTACCTCACGTTATATCAGAGACTTGTTAGATAATGATATTCACGATGTAATGCGAGCATCTGAAAGATTGAAACATTAAGTAACTACCTCAAACTCAGGTAGATTAACTTTCTATAAAAACATCAATTCAGAATTTAACGTTCATGATATTTATAATAAAAAAAAATGTAAATGAGTTGGAGAGAACGGAGTGGACAAGATTAAGACTGAGTTCCCATTCCCTTGCTATTGAGGTTGGCCGTTGGAACAGAAGAGGGAGGGGCCGGTTACCTGTAGAGGAGAGGTTGTGTGTGTGTGGCCAAATACAAACTGAGCAACATGTAATCGAAGCATGCCCCAGGACCTACCAGATTCGGACCCAGTTTGATATCTCATCAATGAGTGACTTGATGGCAGAAAGATCAGACTATGCAAATGTTTGTCATATCGCAAGCTTAATTTTGAAGGTTTTCAAATAATAAGATGCAGAATCCCTCATTGTGCCTCGCCCAGCTGACTTCATTTTGTGTTACAATTTCAATGCATTTCCTGTCTAATCTGAATGTGTGATGTTTATTAGTCTATATTATATTATTGTTGCTATGTGATATAGAACTGGATATTCTAAACAGCTCTCGACATGATCTCTTTTGTGTTATTTAAGAAATTAATATTAATTATTGTTGTCATTTGTTTTGAATACAGTTCTTTTTAATTTTCTTTTTTTCCTTTTTAGGAAATGCAACTTGTGAAATGAGTTTATGTATTTGGACCGTTGTGTAATTTCATAATATTGCATTTGATGTTTCTGTGGGGAATAGTCAATAAAATATCGATCTATCTATATAACATCCAAGAAATCACCTCGTCGGGATATAAACCACGATCCCCGAATATTAACCACAGACCGTCAAATATATATACTATATATCACTCACTGGTGAATAGAACCTCATAGAATACATCACCTTATCAGGGCTCCGTAAAACCACAATGTACCAGTGCCACCTCCCCCTTCCCAAGAGCCATAATACCACAAAGAACCACAATCACAACCCCATTGGCTCATAAAACCACAGATCACCAAAAATCACCACCAGGTATCATCACCACCAAAAGTCATCACCCGAAGAATCCCTTATAATATTTCTCAACTCCACGGTATTTTCCCACATTTTTCACCCCATTTTTCCATTTTTCCATAATTACCTCGAGTTTTTTTCGCCAAATCGCTGCAGTTTGCGCATAATAAGAAAATAGTAAAAAAAATTATAGAAAAAAATGCTGCATAAGACTGACTAATCACATTTCGTCATCCATTCGTAAAATCTAAAAAAAAAAAAATGTAACTGCGCATTGTCACCTTTTATCAATTTCCCGTCTTCTTCATCTTTTATTATGTCAGTTTCGGCCGACCTGTCTTTTCTCTAAGACTACAAATCTGTTTCCTTTCTTTTCTTCAAAAACTCTAAAAGGACCCTCAAACTTTGGACCTAACTTGTAATTTAGTTCATTTTCTCACACTGATTTTTAGGAATACATTATCTCCAATAGCAATTTTAACATCTAATGATTTCTCGTCACTTCTTTCCACCATTTCTTGGGTCTTGGTTTGGAGATTACGGCTGAGACAAGCATGTCTCACCTTTGCTGTGGAAATTAATGCTTCAATTGTATCTTCTCCATGATGAGGTATAGTTAGCAAATCAAATGTGCCTCGTGCTTGGCAACCAAACAATGGTTCGAATGGAGACATTTTAATGGAATCAATGACCATAGTATTAATGTTAAGTCTAACTATATCTATATATCTATCCCAGTTTCTATCGTTTCTTCCTATAGTCTTCCTGAGAGCTTCGAGCACTTTCCTGTTTGCTCGTTCACATAACCCATTAGCTTCCGGTCTGTATAGAATAATTGTTACTTTCTGTATCTCCATGACTTCTGCTAAACACTCTAAAGTCCTGTTTACAAATTCTCTACCATTGTCGGTCAACAAAACCTGGGGTGGACCATATCTGCAGATGACCCCATTGAAAAATGCTACAGCTACTTCTTCGGCCATTTTATGCTCAAGTGGAAAAATTTCTGCTGTCCTCGTTAGTTCATCTATTATTACCAACAAGCACTTATTTGCATATTTAGATTCACAAAAATTTCCCAACATATCCAAGTGCATTCTATGAAAAGGTCTACTTGGTATTGGATATGACCCTAGGAAGAAGTTACCCTTGCGGGTTTGCAAGCATTGCACACTGTACACTTTTTCACAAAATTTTCCTCATCTTTCCACATATTTTTCCAAATATACTTATAACGTATCTCATATGTTTTTTCTATCCCAAATGTGGACTATCAAACCTGCAATGTATCATATCCAAAACTACTGGAATTAGGATTTTCGGAATCATGAGCTGTGTTGTGTCTCCTTTACTTTCACTAGTCCTTAATTTATATTTAATTTTCCAGACCAACAGATTACCTTCTAATTCTAAACCCGAAAAGGGTAACTTATAATCTTTCCTAACTGATTCCCCTCTGAGGGATGCTTTTGCGTCTGCCAAAATTTCATCCTCATCTTGCCTTTGCTCTATGAGACTTATATCCCATTGTATAGAATCACTAGTAATTACCCCAACTTGAAATCCTTCTGTATCATAGAACCTTCTCCTAAGGGCATCTGCGACTACATTTAACTTGCCTTCTATATATTTGAGCTTTGCATCAAAGTCCCTGATAGTTAAGAACCATCGAGCTCTTTTGGGTGACAAATCGGGTTTATTAAAAAGATTCAATAATGGCTTGTGGTCTGTAAGAACTTCTACTTTATTCCCCATTAGTAACATTTTAAAATGCACCAAACTTGATACTGTTGCTAAGGCTTCTTTATCTATGGTAGCTATTAGTCTTTTATTGCTCCCCTTTTCCCAAATTTCCTTCTATAGAAGGCTATGGGATGGAGCTTCCAATAAAATTTTTGCATAAGACAACCACATAAACCCTCCTGACTGGCACCAATCACAAATGTGAATGGTTTGCTGAAATCTGGAAATTCATTAATGCCTCCTTAAGTTTCTGAAAAGCTACTTGTTGCGGTTCTCCCCAATGAAATTGAATGTCTTCCCGCAACACATATGTTAAAGGAGCTGCTATGTTAGAAAACCATTTCAGGAACTGGCGAAAATATCCCCCCATTCCCAGGAATGATCTAATTTGTTTCTTTGACTTCGGGATAGGAAAATCTGCAATTGCTTTGACTTTATCGTCATTTACTGTAACTCTCTCTTTAGATATGACATGACCTAAATGTGTAATTTGCTTCTTAAAAAAGGAACACATAGCTAGCTTAATTTTCATTCCTGCTAACCTAAGTCTCCTAAGTACTTCCTTAAGCACTTCTAAGTGTTGCTCGATCGAGTTTGTTGCAGTCAATATATCATCCATGAACACAAAAACATTTTTACCCAATAGCCCGTGCAAAACTGTGATTACTAACCTTGTAAAAGTCATAGGACTACCTGACAGACCAAAAGGCATCCGCATAAATTCATAGTGTCCCTTGGGCCCTGAAAAAGCAGAATATTCCTTGCTATTTTCGCTAAGAGGGACCTGCCAAAAACCCTGCGCTCAATCAATTGTACTATACATATTATGTCCCCTAATTTCTTCAAAAAGGTCTGGTATGCACGCAACTGGATAACGGACGGGAATTGTTGTCTTGTTCAAACATAAAAAATCGATGCATACTTGGACAGAACCATCCTTCTTAGGTACCGCTAACAGACGAAAGTTGTATGGAGACACACTAGGTCTAATTATTCCTTCCTTTTCCCATTTACTGACCTCTTTCTCTACCTGGTCTCTCATTTTGAAAGGTATGCAGTATTCAGGAATAAAAATGGGTTTCGTACCTTCCTCTAAGTTTACCTTATGTTCCAACACATTAGTCAGTCCCAATTTTTCCCCTTGTAATCTTACTGTGTCCCCAAATTCTGCATCAGCTAAATGTTTTCTAAATATTTTTTTCCTTGATTGCATTTCTGCCTCTGAAGACTCAGTTTTCCCCTCTACCCCTCTACAATAGCCACTGAACAGCTATTACTACTACAATCTTGGAGGTCTACCACATACATATTCTTTTGATATTTCCTAACTGTATCGTTACAGTTCAAAATCCACCCATGTTACACCAGTGTTTGATACTCAGTTCACCGATACAGTGCTAATAACCCCTCTTAGTTTCTCGCTACCCTCAATTACACATACCTCCCTGGGCTTTCACACTTCCCTTAGTATGACTTTTACCATAGTTTTTGTACCTGGATTTAAAATGACATCCGCTGATAAAACACCTTTATATTTGTGGTTAGTACTTCCCTGTTCCACATCCCCATAAATATCATAACTCGTGGTTCTCATTGCATCCACCAGGACCCTATTGTTAGCATCACCATCAGTATCAGCATTAGTATTAGTATCAGTATCAGCATCACCCCCATACCACCATTGTTAAAACTGCCAAACTTGTCACCACCATGGTCCTCAATATCCCATTTATCATCATTGACACCACTGCCATTATTTCCCATATCCCTAGTGTGGGCTCCGATATTACCATTCCCCATATCATTGGCATCATTACCATTATCACTGCCAAAAGCACCCCTATTTTCACTGTTACCCATATTAATCTTGATATCTTTACTTCTGCTTGTATCCTCATATGGGATAAAAACACCTGGTATTCCAACCGTTATACCACTAACACCTGTTTGGACTGATATCCTGTGTCTCCTACATGCAGGATGGCCCAGTAAAAGTCTGTTGCTCAATGCAACCCATTTTATAACCAAAAATGGTTCTATTAACACTCTACCACCAATAGAAAACCGTATTCTGAAAAACCTAGGGTATTTAATCTATGGGATCGTACATCACACACCGTTTCCGTTGAGGGTTTCAAAGGGTATTGGGAGAACATGGACTGATACAGATCATGGTCCATTAAATTCACTGAAGAAGGACTGTATCAATAAAAACTGGGATCTTAACACCCTCCACTGTTCCATTTACTATCGGCCTGGGTTCTGGGGCGTCCCCCGCTAGACCACAATGGCACGTACAAATCATCTGTCCCCTTTTTGTTGATCGGCTTTCCAAAAATTTCGCCAATCCCTTTGCCCTTTTGAGTGACCTGCCTGGGAAGTTCTTGTATTATATCTCCCGAATTTATGAGGTGTAGGTCTCACATCCCTCTGTATCTGAGATGGACAAACCTACCAAAAGTGTTTTGCAGTTTTGCATATTCCACAATATTTGACTCTACATACTTTTTGTGCTTTCTTTGGTGTGCCCAGTTTATTACAATTGTAGCAATGCAACTGTTGTTGCCCTCGATCGATCGATCCTCTCTTATATTCCATGTTTGCACACAAATGGGGAGAAGGGAAATCTGAGTCTCTTTGCATCATATTTCTTGGACCGGTCCCATTAAAAAATGTACTATCCACCGTGGGACAATTGGACATATGTTTCTGAATTTGGGAATAAATCAGTTCCTCATCTCATGTAGGTTCAATCTCTTCATCAAAACAATCTACAATGGCATCTGATATGTCGTGTAGAAGCTGAGAGAAACATAGTAATTTGTGTAAATTGTCGAGTAAGATATTATTCCCATTTTCCCATGTGGACTTTTTCAATTTCTGTATCCATTTTCCTGCTGAGTCAAAAAGTTTTGTGCTATGCTCAATAAGGCTTGTTTTCCCTTTTCTAATCTTGTACATTCCTCTTAAATCCCTCACTATATCTCTGTGTTCCTTTGTTCCATATGCCGCCCTCAGAAATGTTTGTAACTTGGTCCATGACCAACATTTTGTGTACTGAAAACTACGGCATCTAAATGACAAATCCCCTTTATTGAAATCTAACAAGGCCTTTGCCTCTATGAATGCCTCTGCATCATTTTTAGTTCCCTTGGCATTTAAATAGTTACTCACTCCCTCAACAAAAATTTGCACTGGTTGGGACAGAACGCCATCAACAATGCCTCGAATAGGGCTTACTCCCTCATTTATGTTAGTTATCTTATGCACCAAAGTTTGATTGTTTACCTGCTTCAGCCATTTTGTCTTTCTCAGAGAAACTCTTACACTTCAGGATTCACCGCAACCTCAGTAACATTGATATATTTATCCACACACAAACCACCAACACAAAAGTAATAATGTATCATTCACGAATAAAAGAAAAATGCATGCACCAATTCCCAATAAACCACCTCTGAGTTACCGTTTCTCATATTCAAGGTCTATGAGCTGATCCAATGTGTGTCACTATGCCCAACAGAAAACAGGTAAGAGCAAGTGAGAAAGAAAGCATAACCCAAACCTTTGCAGGTCGGCAAATGCTGAGCTTAGCACAATCAGTCATCCTCCTCTCTTTCTTCACGCCCGCTTACAAAAATTATACATGTCATGCTACTCTTTCTAATGCATTACAATTACAACAAACCTCTAATGTCCATTGAATCCGACAGGGATCCAAAATGAAATACACTTGTGAACAAATTATTAACACCAACAAAAAACAAGAGATCCGGTAAAACAAAAGTAAACTTTAAGACTTACGTCCTCATAGGTTTCGGCACATGAACGCAAAGTTATTTGCTCTCGCCATAGCACGTAATATTTAGTTACACTTGCAACCGCGCGTAATTAATCCCCGTTATCAATTTATCATTCCCCACCCAAGAAACACGTCTTGTATTTAAGTGCTAGCTAACAGCACTGCCAACTGCCCAGCTAACACCCAAATTCCACTGACTACACTTAAAACCCCCTTTGTCTGCAATAGAGAGTCAGTTGCCAAATATACATAATTATAACCCCTTTTCCCTAACATATACCTAATCTATCTAAAGCTAGTCTCTCTGGAAACGTAATCTATAGGCTTGAATGTCTTTTGTCCACTGCCACCACCTATTACAAAAGTCAAAAAAACCCTTGTTTAAATAATTAGAGAGAACTCCTAACTGGGAACGATCTTACCTCTGAGTGTCATCGTCTCTTCGGATGCCGCCCCTGTAGCTAGCTGAAAATCAATTATTAAAACTCTAGGCGAATTCAAACTCCCGCTATTACAAAAATAGAATTTTTATTCCCAAGAATAACTAACATGAAAATAGTATAAAATGAGTTAAACAACATCCCAAAAATCGTTAAACTACCATTACTCTTCCTGAAATCATATTTAAATAAGTAGCCCTACCCCCTCTTATCTATTTCTGTCTGACTATTCATAGTTTATCAATAAAAGTCTAGAAAATGCTTCCTTTCATAGAATTAAAATTATGTCCGGGTATAAAAAGCACCTGCCATTCTCAATCCTCCTCTTTCGACTCTAGAATCCTACCTTGCAACAAAGGGGAAGCGGGCTCCAGATGGGGATTGTGTGGACCATGAGGGGAAGTTGTGAGTGACACCATGTGACCATGAAGTAAGTAATGGTTTTTCATATCAGCCATCGTTGGGCTAATCAACTGAAATCATTGCTGTCATTGTTTTACGAACCTTCGGGAATGTGTCCCTTGTAGTTTTATTGAGTGTAATTCGAAATTGTGTGATTTTTTTTCATCCTTTTGAGTGGCTGTGTGACCATGTTGAGGTTCACTTTGAATTATGGGTGCTGTGTCACCTGTACCCATTCGTCACCATTTAGTTCATTGTTGTAGTTAATAAAGCTTTATTTTTGTAATAAAATTTTTAATTATTCCAATGACTGTTACTCCTGATTGTCCTCGTGTAGGGGTTGGTCCTTAGGCCTTCAGGCGGGTTTGTCTGCCTCATACCATCGAGCCTTACTAGTGCTATTCGTGATCAATTCACGATATTTCTGGTCCTTCGAAACCGTGATAAACCTGAAGAACCAGTTCCCGAGTGATGGCAGCTGGAGTATGGTCTTTAATGTCATAGCGCTGGGTCACTTGCAACAACCCTCCAACCTCCCACGAAATGAAGGAAGTGATAATCGTTACGTAATGTCTACTGTGGGCCAGGTACTCTGCAACAGAGCCTAGATTGTTTGCTGCCCACATTAAGGGCTATTGTGATGTAAGAGCCTGTGGTGTGCAAGGCTAGCTTGACCATTTTGATGTAGTCTATGTGATCTGTAACAGAGCCTAGTGCATTTTGTTGCCCATGAAGTACTAACGTGATGCAAGAGCCTGTGCTGTGCAAGGTTAGCTTGATCTCTCTGATGATGTTGAGCGAGCTGCATTTCTTGAGCCGTGCCATGAGATTTACATAGGCTAGGTGGTCTGAAGTAGACCCTAGTTCATTTCATTGCCCATGTCAAGGGCTATCATGAAGCAAGAGCCTGTGCTGTGCAACGCTAGCTTAGTTGTTTTGAGACATGTGCAAGATTTTTTGTTGAGTTGTTTCTGAAATTATCATGATCGGTCGTGACCAAGGGAGAATGCTTAATGTCACTTGTACAGCCGGGCTGGACACCACCCTAGAGTTGCATTAGAGCCACCTTTGATTTGGAAAGGGATTCTAGGGTCGATGGAGCCACTCAGGGTAGGTCAAGCCTTGAGTGGTAATTGCCGCTAATTGTAGCTCAACCTTAGGCTTGTTAGACAAGTGCTAGGGGAATTATTGCAGAAAATGATAGTATGTCCATGTCTAATGAGTTTGAGGAGATTTCAACATCCAAAGGGCCCATGCTCAGCTTGTGATTGAAGATGAAACATATGACCAGCAACGAGCCTTGGTTGTTACTGCCCCAAGAGAGATTTGGGGGAAAAAGAGCTCAGACTCTGCCTGCCGAAATGTGTATTCGAAGGGAGGAGTAGTGTTAATTTTCCTTTTGATGACTGGAATTCTGATTTTTCTTATCTTTGTGCTATGCTTAGTCATGAAACAGATGATTGTTTGCACGCAAATTGAGTTAGTTGACATGAGTAGTAGTAGTAAGACCCAGTTATTGTAGCTGCCTTCAAAAGGACGATTAATTTCTGTCTTAAGCACCTCCACATCATTCCCATGCATTGTTGAGTCAGTATTTTAATGTCTCTTTTGGCAGGACTGTATGAGCCCAGGGTTGAGGGCTACAGCCAAGAGAGTAGTAAGAAGGTGCCGAACAAATGTCATGGCCTTCAAGCCTCTTCACCAACAGCCACCACCTCCACCCCTCCCAACCGACCAAGCACTCATGAAATCATTGCTGTCATTGTTTTACGAACCTTCGGGAATGTGTCCCTTGTAGTTTGATCGAGTATAATTCGAAATTGAGTTATTTTTTCATCGCCACATGACCACGTTAAGGCTCACTTGTACCCATGCATCACCATTTAGTTCATTGTTGTATTTGATAAATCTTTATTTTTGTAATAAGATTTAAGATTATTCAAACAACTGTTATTCCTGATTATCCTCGCATAAGGAAGGAAAGAATATATTTCATATTAAGAATTTCATATTTATTTCACTATAAATATTTTAGCATTAAGTTTACTGAAGTACATAATCTTTACATTATTATAAACTTTAAATCATTGGCTTGAAGATGTTTAGTGATGAAATTTGGAACACTCCTTTTCTGCAGGTAAAACCGAACGTTTTAATTTTTTGAAGAGGTCGGAACATACATCCTGCCTCTGTGGACTCTTGGGCGTCGTAAGGAAATGGCCTAGATATCAGATGCACGGCTGATGTGAATCTAGTACTGGAAACAAACTGCTCCACATACGACTGCATCCTCCCACTGCCTTAGATAACAGGTAGCCAATACCTGCCGTTCAAAATCAAATCTCCAGGCTGCCTTGCTGTCTAGAACCTGACTCTCTGCTATACCAAACCTGACCTATGATGCCAAAGGCAAGATGACAGACGTTAACTTGCCCCCCCACTCCACAACAACAAAGTAGAGGCAACAACCCACCACGGCCAAACGATTATTTCATTTTAAACAACCTAACATCACTTCACTATATATATATTATATATATATATATATATATATATATATATATATATATATCTAGATAGATATGTATATATATTATAATATATATATATATATAGTATATCTATATATATATTATTATATATATTAGATATATATATGTAATATAATATGGGGATACAATCCACAATGAAGTAAAATCCTCTTTTAGTGAACAAGACCACAGTTGATGGTCGAAAGCTTTAATCCTGTACAAGAAATATATATTTTATACTACAAGAGGATTTTACTTCATTGTGGATTGTATCCCCATTTACTTAGAACTACACATAGTACGTGGCTTCTGCATATATAAATATATATATATATATATATATATATATAGATATATATATATATATATAATATATTATATATATATAAATTTATTTTTTATATATGTGTGTGTGTGTGTGTGTGTATGTATATATTATTATATGTTGCTACCGTCAAAATTCATATTCCCCTCTGACTGATAAAGTGTTGTGTGAAGATTTTGCAACATTTTTTTCAGATTCCTAGATAGCTTAGAGATAGGATGTTTTAAATGTGTGTTCAGATTTTGCATAACATACTTTATAAAAAGAATATATATATAACGTAGAATGTAGAAAGAGAGAGAATATCTTTGTCCGTTCAAAGCTAGAGTTGTTTTTCCTAATCTGTCAACACGTTTGATAAGGACCTCGAGTCTTCATTGTGTTTTGGAATTCTGTCTCATGTGTGATAAGGGGCTTCTGCTTCCGTCAATCGACTCAGGTACATGTCTGTTGAACAGACTGGTCTCGTACATGTATGTCTTTGCCGAGTGCCACATGCAGATTACGCATTTTGTATGTAAAGTTGCGTAAGATTTTGAAGCTTCTGGAAGCATTATTGCCCAAAATGTTTTGTGTCATCTCCAGTCCAGCTTCCGTAAGGGAGAAGTTTTTCATTGGGGCTTAGATACTCGAGGCATTCAGATCTCTCTCTCTCTCTCTCTCCCTCTCTCTCCATCGCATAGCACTTTTGATTTTAAAGTAACATAACGATTTCGTACTTATTGAATGGTCACTCGTAATTTGTAAATTTCAGATTTGATATTTCTTAGAGTTTATTTAGTAGTATTTAGTGTTTTTTGTGGAATCTGAACAAACGTTGTTGTTACGGCGCCTGGTTTTGTGAAAGTGTGAAACAAGCTGCAGCAATGGTATACCAAAAAAGGTAAAGGGTGTTATATTTTCATTAGTTGCAACTAATAACTAAAAGGAACAGTGGTTTGGTAAAAACTAATAACTGATGGTTACAATGTTTTGAGTGAAAAGATTTACACTTTTACACATTGCAAATTTTTGTGTTTTATGTTTATTCATTTGAAGTGATTTATGTGTTTTGTGCATTTGTCCATTTTCTTATTGAAGTGTGCCTTTTTATTTTATATTCTGTGTGATTAATGCTTTTTGCCATTTTGGTATTGTCCACATTTTTCTGTATTTTCATTTGCATTCACAATTTAATTGACTTAGTTTCATTGCTTAAGCATTGCACATTTAATTAAACTTAACACTTGTGAATTAATTTGCATTTACTTAGAATTCTTTTCAAGTTTTATTGTTGTTTAGCACTTGTGAATTAATTTCCAAATTTCAATTATTGCCTAACACTTTTGAATTTTGATTGAATTAATTTTCTTGAATTTTGTGATAAATTAATTTTGATTTAATTTTACTTAATTGATTCAAGAATTAATTAAACTTCACTCTGTTTTCAAGTAACAGTAATTTTCCCTGATATTGTGAATTTCACTTATAAAGTTTGAGTTTAATAATAAATTTTTGTATTTAAAATTTTTATAAGTATTTCATTTCTAACCAGTATATTTGCATTTGATTATATTGATATTAGGTAGAAACATAGAGTGGTAATTGATCTGTTTTCCTTCAATTAACTTGAAGTGACTTAGAAGCAGAAGTACTTAGACTTCTGAAATCAGGGAAATACTTAGACTTTTAAAGTCGTTGATGGAGTGATGCCCTTTGATTAATTTAATTACTTACAAGATTACCTCACACCTGTTTTGATGAACTTAGTCTGATTTTCTGCAATACTGGTAAGTTGTTAAGGGATCACTGTTGCCTTTAGAGTATTCAGTCGTTTAGTACCGTGATGAGGATTCAGGTGTCTGGCGACTTACGGGCTGCTCTGTGAGCAAGAGCCCGTGCTGACACAAGGTCAGCTAAATCAAAAACAACAACGTGTCTGGCTTTTGTGAGGTAACAATAAATGAATGGTAAGTGTAGTAACCAGATCTTTGGCCACTTTCCCCCCAAGTAATTAAAGGTGCCCAGACCCAGGAAAACAGATTTCATTATCACTCTAGAATATACTGGTGGTGTTAGGGATATGTTTTGTTAGGGGAGTGACCATATAGTTTTTGTTTTGTATTTATTGTATTGAATTGTAAGTTGATAACTTAGAGGAAAATGGCTCAGTTCAAGGTTCAGGAATTTTTTAGCAGCCCTTTCCATCCAAGTTTTGTCTGAAACCACTCTGACTAAGGCACAGTGGAGCGCTTTAGCAGTGGCATGTGGTGGTTATGTGTCTACTAGTATGGTAAAGGCACAAATAAGATGTATTGCTATGGAATCATTGATAAACCCTGGTAGAATAACTGATGAAGATGAGTTAGAATGGACTCAAGAGTTGTCGAATGTAGCACGTGCTGATCTCATAAATAAGCAAGCAGAAAAGAAAGAGAAAAGTGATGCAGAGTTAGAGCTTAGACGCATTGAAGCAGAAGAGAATTTGATTAAGCTAAAAATGCTTGCTGAAAGAGAGAGAATGCAAGCTGAAAGAGAGAGAATAGACAGGGGAAAACAAGAAAGAAGAGAAAGAAAAAGAAAAAGCAGCAGAAGAGAAAGAGAAAGAGTAAGGTTTGAAAGGGAGATGGAATTGATAAGAGCTAGATCCACATTACCTGTAACACCGTCTAACCCTAACCAAGGTAATCAAGACCCTGTATTTGATGTAGTAAGAGTACAGAAGTTAATCCCTAAGTTTACTGAAGAAGCTCCAGATGAGGTTTTTGATCACTTTGAGAAAGTGGCTTCAGGTATGGGATGGCCAGAAGATAAATGGTCAGTTTTGCTACAAAGTGTCTTGATTGGTAAAGGAGAAGAGGCTTATCTAGCCTTAACAGCTGATCAGTGTAAAGACTAAACAACGGTTACTTAAACGCAGTGTGCTACAAGTTTACCAGATGACCCCAGAGTACTACAATGAAAGATTCAGAAATTTAAGAAAAGATGAGAAGGGAACATTCTTAGATTATGCGTACAAAGTGAAAAGGTGTTTCAAACGTTGGGTAGAAGCTGCTAAAGTTAAAACTTTTGATGAGTTAGAAGAGTTACTTGTTCTTGAACAGTATCTTAAGGGAATTCCTGAACATATAAGAGTCTATTTGAGAGAGAGAGAGGTGAAGAAACTTGACAAAGCTGCTACACTCAGTGAAGATTACAATATAATCAGTAGTAAACATAATTACAATGTCAAGTACCAGAGTCAACAACGCCCAGGTTTTAAGTCTTATTCAAGTAACAGGAACAAATTTAATGGGAAACCTGCAAGTGATACTACCAAGAGTACACAAGTTAAAACAACTCAGCAAACTAATGTGAAATCCTCATCCAGTTTTTCAAGACAATTACAGAAACCTAATGTTGTCTGTTTCAAGTGTGGAAGAGTAGGACACTACAGTCAAGAGTGTTACCGGAATCAACAGCAGTCAAAGCCAGTTGGTCAGTTGCAAAAGGTGACCAGGTGAAACAATCTACAAAGAGCAGTGTGGGAATGAATCAGACTCCAGAGAAGAATGAAACTAAACAAGCTGAATGTTTAACAACCAGTGGAAATGAAACCTCAAGCAGTGAGTGGTCTTAGCAGGGGTGTGGAGGCTTTTAAAGCCATATATCTATGAGGGTATGCTGTCAACTCAAGAAGGAAGTATGCAGGTACCAGTCAAGATATTACGTGATACAGGGAGTAACCATAGTGTGGTAGTACGTGGTTCTCACCCTCAGTTGGAGAAGAGTCTCACAGGAGATTCAGTTATTTTGAAGGGTATAGGAGGAGAGGAAGTAACTCCTATATGCCGCTCACACCTGTCATGTGAATTGGTGACAGGGAATGTTGATTTTGCTGTAAAAGACTCACTGGCTGTGGAAGGTGTACATGTTCTGTTGGGGAATGAAGTTGGTGGTGTGCCATTTATTCTTTGTCCTGTAGTGACAGACAAACCATTGAGGATTAGTCCTACAGTAGAGTTGGAGAAGAATAACCCCCACCTGTTTCCTAGTTGTGCAACTACCAGAAATATGAAGAGGACTACGACTGCAAGTGAAGAAACTGAGGATTTACACACCCAAGAAGGATCAAGTGAAGGATCTTTGTGCTTAGAAGAACTGTTCCAGGGAAGTGAAGTTTCCCATAGTGCTGACCAAGAAGAGATTTCCCAAGAAGATGAAGAAGACGACGATGATGAAGACAGTAGTGAAACTACAGTAGCTGAGTTAGCAGATATTGAGAATTCAACCCTTGAAGTTGGTCAAGTGACAAGAGAGAAGCTAATGGACTTGCAGAAGAAGGATGCATCGTTAACTGATTTGTTCTTCAGAGTTGTTGATCGAGAAGAGATGCAACAAACTCCTATCTGTTATTATCTGAAGGAAGGTTTGCTGATGAGGAAGTATAGACCTACAGATATACCAGGAGATGCTGTATGAGGCGAATATCATAAAATTTTGATTCCATATCCGTTGAGAAAGCAAGTGGTTGCAGTAGCTCATGAGTCTGGACATATGGGAATCAGGAAGACTGTGGATAAGATCATGAAATATTTTTTCTGGCCTGGACTTCACAAAGATGTTAGCAGGTTCTGTCGTGAGTGTCATACCTGCCAGATAACTGGAAAACTGAATGAAACCATCACCAAAGCCCCCCTACAACCTATAGAAGTTAGAGGAGAACCCTTTAACAAAGTGATTATAGACATGGTTGAACCACTACCGAAGACAAAGAAAGGAAATGAGTATTTGTTGACATTAATGTGTCCTGTGACAAGATATCCAGAAGCAATCCCTGTTAGAAACATATCTGCCAAGATAGTTGCTGAAAAACTTGTGGAGTTTTTCTCAAAGTTTGGTATACCAGAAATAGTACAAAGTGACAGAGGAACAAACTTTACTTCAAAGTTATTCCAGGATGTGATGAATTTGTTAGGAGTGAAACAACAGTTATCCACTGCCTATCATCTAGAAACTCAAGGTGCCTTGGAAAGGTTCCACCAGACATTGAAAAGTATGCTGACAAAGTATTGTTCTGAGTCAGGAAGAGAATGGGATGTTGGTTTACCATTAATGTTGTTTGAAGTTAGGAGTGCTTATCAAGAAAGTATGGGATGTTCACCTACTGAGATGATTTTTGGAAGAGAAGTTAGAGGACTGTTGAAGATTCTTGCAGAAAATTGGGAAGAAAACCAAGAGGAAAACCAAGGAGAGTATGTGAAGAACTTAAGGAAAAGGTTGAAAGAGATTAGAAAATTCTCTTTAGAAAATTTGAAAGTGAGTCAAGAGAAAATGAAAAGGAGATATGATGCTAAGACAAAGCTAAGAAGTTTTAGTGTTGGTCAACAAGTGTTAGTGTTCTTACCTGTCAAGAGATTTCCTGTCACTAATAAATTTCAAGGTCCTTACAAGATAATTCAGAAGTTAAGTGATAGAACGTATGTGATTGAAACACCAGAAAGAAGAAGAAGACAAAGGAAGATACATGTGAACCTCTTGAAACCTTTTTTCTCAGAAACTAAAACTGAAGCTGTGCCAGTAACCCAAACAACTTTATTTACAGAAGACGATGATGGCTACGAATTGGGAGCTGCAAGCAAGATGAATAATTCTTCAATTTTGGAAAATTTGGAGGATAAACTGAAACATCTGAGTGTTGAATAAGGTGAAGACTTAAGTGAAGTAATTAGAAGTTTTCCAGAAATTTTTACAGATGTGCCTAGGCGTACTGATCAGACCAAGCATGAAATCAAGATTCAAGAAGATGGAAGACCTTTCAAGCAAAGAGCCTATCGCTTATCACCGTATCATCGAGATGTTTTGAAGAAGGAAGTTGAGTATTTGCTGCAACATGGATTAGCAGAACCCAGTTCAAGTCACTTCAGTTCTCCATGTGTGTTAGTGAAGAAACCAGATGGTTCATTTAGGATGTGTACTGATTATAGGAAACTGAATTCTATCAGTGTGGCTGATAATTATCCTTTGCCTCTTATAGATCAGTTACTTGATAATATTGGGCAAGCCAAGTTTGTTTCCAAGATAGACTTGTTGAAAGGATATTATCAAATTCCCTTAGATGAGAATGCCAAGTTGCTGTCAGCTTTTATTACTCCTTTTGGACTGTATCAGTATACTGTTCTGCTGTTTGGTCTGATGAATGCACCTGCAACATTTCAACGAGTGATGGATCAACTGCTAGGATCGATAGAAGGAGTAGGTGTATACCTAGATGACATCGTGATTTACTCTACAACGTGGGAAGAACATCTGAAGATTCTGAGGAAAGTTTTCAAGAAATTTCAAGAAGCAGGATTAACAGTCAACTTAGAGAAGAGTGAGTTTGGCAAGGCAACTGTGCAGTATCTTGGGTTTGAAGTTGGGAAAGGCCTTCTTGCTCCAGTAAATGCTAATGTAGAAGGTATCCGTAAGGCTACCCCACCTAGTACCAGAAAACAGCTACAGAGATTTTTAGGCATGGCTGGATTCTATCGTCGTTTCTGCCCAAATTTCTCAGCCGTAGTAGCTCCCTTGACAGACTTAACTAGTCCCAAAGCTAAGTTTGTTTGGACTCCAGAGTGTCAAGAATCCTTTGAGAAGGTAAAAGCCATTTAAACTTCAAGACCAGTACTTCAAGCTTCAAACTTCGACAAGAAATTTGTGATACAAGTTGATGCGTTGGACTGTGGCATTGGAGCTGTTCTACTTCAAGAAGATGAAAATAATATCTACCATTCTGTGTGCTTCATGTCTACAAAATTGAAAAAAACATCAGAAAGTGTACTCGACAATGGAGAAGGAAACTTTAGCCTTATCACTGCATTGAAAAAATTTAAAGTGTATGTGAATAAACGGAATGAAGAAATTTTAGTGTTGTCTGATCACAATTCAGTATCATTTATCCAGAGAATAAAAAACCATAATCAAAGACTGACCAGGTGGTCTTTGTGCTTGCAACAGTATACCTTAAAAGTGCAGCACATTAGGTGACAAAAACAATGTAGTTGCTGATTATTTATCTAGTTGCGAATCGTTGGATTCAACACCGTGATAAAAAATCTTCTAGGGGGAGGTATATTATATATTGCTACTGTCAAAATGCATATTTCCCCTCTGACTATAAAGTATTGTGTGTAAGATTTTGCAACATTTTTTCAGCTTCCTAGATAGGTTAGAGATAGGATGTTTTAAATGTGTGTTCAGATTTTGCATAACCTAATTTATAAAAAGAACATATATATATATATATATATATTATTCTATATATATATATATATATATATATATATATATATATAACAACGTAGAATGTAGAAAGAGAGAGAATATCTATGTCCGTTCAAAGCTAGAGTTGTTTTTCCTAATCTGTCAACACGTTTGATTAGGGACCTCGAGTCTTCATTTTGTTTTGGGATTCTGTCATCATGTGTGATAAGGGACTTCTACTTTGGTCGATCGAGTCGGGTACTTGTCTGTTGAACAGACTGGTCTCGTACGCGTATGTCTTTGCCGAGTGCCACGTGCAGATTACACATTTTGTATGTAAAGTTGCGCAATATTTTGAAGCTTCTGGAAGCTTTATTGCCCAAAACGTTTTGTGTCATCTCCAGTCCAACTTCTGTAAGGGAGAAGTTTTTCATTGGGGCTTAGATACTCGAGGCATTCAGATCTCTCTCTCTCTCTCTCTCCCTCTCTCTCCATCGCATAGCACTTTTGATCAAAGTAACATAATGATTTCGTACCTATTGAATGGTCACTCGTAATTTGTAAATTTCAGATTTGATATTTCTTAGAGTTTATTTAGTAGTATTTAGAGTTTTTTTGTAGAATCTGAACAAACATTGTTGTTGTAATGGTGCCTGGTTTTGTGAAAGTGTGATAAAGCTGCAGCAATGGCATACCAAAAAAGGTAAAGTGTTATATTTTTATTTGTTGCAACTAATAACTAAAAGGAACAGTGGTTTGGTAAAAACTAATCACTGATGGTTACAATGTTTTGAGTGAAAAGATTTACACTTTTACACATTGCAAATTTTTGTGTTTTGTGTTTATTCATTTGAAGTGATTTTTATGTTTTGTGCATTTGTCCATTTTTTTATTGAAGTGTGCCTTTTTATTTTATATTCTGTGTGATTAATGCTTTTTGCCATTTTGGTATTGTCCACATTTTTCTGTATTTTCATTTGCATTCACAATTTAATTGACTTAGTTTCATTGCTTAAGCATTGCACATTTAATTAAACTTAACACTTGTGAATTAATTTGCATTTACTTAGAATTCTTTTCAAGTTTTATTGTTGTTTAGCACTTGTGAATTAATTTCCAAATTTCAATTATTGCCTAACACTTTTGAATTTTGATTGAATGAATTTTCTTGAATTTTGTGATAAATTAATTTTGATTTAATTTTACTTAATTGATTCAAGAATTAATTAAACTTTACTCTGTTTTCCAGTAACAGTAATTTACCTTGATATTGTGAATTTTGCTTATAAATTTTGAGTTTAATAATAAATTTTTGTATTTAAAATTTTTATAAGTATTTCATTTCCAACAAGTATATTTGCCTTTGATTATATTGATATTAGGTAGAAACATAGAGTTGGTAATTGATCTGTTTTTTCTTCAGCTTAACTTGAAGTGACTTAGAACCAGGGAAGTACTTAGACTTCTGAATCAGGGAAATACTTAGACTTTTAAATGTTGATGGAGTGATGCCCTTTGATTAATTTAATTACTTACAAGATTACCTCACACCTTGTTTTGATGAACTTAGTCTGATTTTCTGCAATACTGGTAAGTTGTTAAGGGATCACGGTTGCCTTAGAGTATTCAGTCGTTTAGTACCTGTGATGAGGATTCAGGTGTCTGGCTTTTGTGAGGTAACAATAAATGAATGGTAAGTGTGGTAACCAGATACTTGGCACTTCGTCACAATATATATATAGATATATATAGATATATATATATATATATATACATATATATATATATATAATCCACACATCAAAGGGTACTATAGTACGCAGAAGGGCGCAGGAACATATACACATCCATTAAATACATTTATTGCTAACGCGTTTCTTTACCCATGGTCACATCATCAGGACATCTATATATAAAGGAGCATTCGTGCACATAATTAAAATAAACATACATAAAGCATAAGAACACTTAAAATGGAAACTAAGTTAAACTTAAATACTGAGTCACTCTTAAATACATTTACACATTAAAATGATCCTTACAAAAACTAAACCTGATAAAAGAAAAAAAAAGAAAAAACGAACTTAAAATGAAGAGCAAGGCTCACTTCTCAAAATGACAAACACACTAAAAGAATACACACTTGCTACCTCATGACTTTTCACATTGAGTTTTCCGTGAATTCGTGGCAAGATTCTTTTTTTTTTTTTTTTACAAACCCATGCTCACGTTGAGTAGCCAGTACTTGCATTGAGGTTTCTGCAAAATTTATTATCAGCGTTGAGTCTTCCGCAGAACTGTAAATTATGGAGATTTTACAATGTGAGTTTTCCGCCGCCCTATGCGCCAGTAGTAACTGTGTTTACAGGGGTTTTACAGTCATCTTGCTAAGTATCGGCGTTGAGTATTCCACATACCGTGACTGCCTTTCATCCTATTACTCTCAGGCTAGACTACTAGCTTTTTACTGTTGAGGAGATGGCCAGTAACGCAGCACTGAATGATGCATAAGGTCTTCACAGAAGCCAGAAGAGCCATGGGGCTGGAGGGCGCAAAATTGATAAATTGGGTGGACAATAAGCTGAAGGAAGCAGCCCAAGAGAGGGCAGCTGAAAGGGAGAAGGAGATAGGAGCACAAGAGAGAAGAGGAACAGCTGAAAGAGCATGCCATGAAGCCGAAAAGGAGAAAGAAAGAGAAGCTCAGGAGAGAAGAGAAGCTGCAGAAAGAGCCCATGAACTAGCTATGGCAGTCCAGAGTGCACACTCTGGCACACCCAAGTGCCACACCCCCTGCGCCATCTCCTTCACATTCTCACCTCCACAGCATGGGCACCCTCATTAGGACTTGGGACGATAACGAACCCAACACCTGGCTCAATTATGTCGAGCAAGTGTTCGAGAACTTCAGTCAAACCCCTCAGGAAGTGACCCTCCTCCTTGGCAAGCACCTCACTGGCAAAGGGTAGAATGCATTCGAGGCCCTTCCCCTGAATGAGCGACAAGATCTCGCCCTCATCCGAGAGGCAATCCTTGGGGCTTACAAGTTAACCCCAGACTGGTGTAGGCAGAAATGGAGGACTATGCTCAAGGAGGCTAACCAAACATGGACAGAGTGGGTAGCCAAGAAGACATCGGCACTCCATAGGTGGATGAAGGCCTCAAATGCAACATCTGTTGAGGAGGTCTTTGAACTCTTCCAATTAGAGGACTTCCTGTCCTACGCTTCCCCTGATCTTGCCACCCACTTGGTGGACAAAGCCCCTAAAACTATTTTGGAGTGCTGTAAATGAGCAGATGCCTATGACATCCATCATCCACTGCAGAGTTCTTTAAAGAAGAAAATATGCCCTGCTCTCCCTCTCCCTCCTACTGCCACCTCTCAGCCTACCCAGCGCCCCAGTGTTCCTCCACGGAAACCTGTGTGTGGGCGTTGCAATAAACCAGGTCACACCATAGAGCAGTGCCTCTCAAAGGTGGATCCTCCTCAGCAATCTGCCGCTACTCCTCAGAATGGACTACCCCCTCATCCTAATAACAAGAACAACGGCCACTGGAACAGAAATAACAGGCCCAGGCCTGATTTTAGCAAGAGTTTTATGACTCATACAAAGTGCATGGGCACACTGCTGCCTGGGCGGGATGCCCCAAGAAAGCTCCTATTTCTGCCATTGCTATGGCTGTGACAAATCCTTCAGCTCTAGGCCCTCCTGCTCAGGGCCCCATATTTGTCGCACCTCCCCAAGGTTGCTATCCTGCCCACCAGGTCCAAGCTTTCGACGACACTGGTGCGAAGGTATCCATCATTCAAGAGGATAAAATTCCTTATGGAGCTCAGGTAGATAGGCACCAATTCATCACAATAGAGAGCCTCAACCATGTCAAGATGTTCTTGCCTACTATCCGGTTGAGAGTCACATGACCTTATTGTTCTAAGATATGTACCATGGCAGTAGTAACCTTTATACCAGGAGGCTATGACATTCTGCTAGGACAAGATTTTAAGTCTCCTCCTACCTTTGTACTGTATCAGGGCCTCAGCCCTCACATAGCTCCAGACCCGTTCAACAGGCCTCCAAGAACTACCTTTGAACAGCCAGTGGCACTTGAAGGTGCCAGGCTCCCTCCCTCACGGATGTTGAGCCACGCCCAAGTCCTCTCACTAAGCCAGGAACAGCCTCAGTGCCACTGCCAAGGCAAGACTTGAGTCTCCCTCCTGGAGCTCTAAGTCCCAGTCGCTTTCCCTCTGCTGGCTTGGCCCCACTACCCATGCCGGCAGTCGAGGAAGAGCCAATTCCAATAGGAATCCTCCAGGACACCTATGACCATGGTGGCACTCCACCAACAGTACAGTCTCGCAAACCGCCCCAGAGTCGATCCTCCCAACGAGTAAGCCCATCCCAAATACCATTACCTCATCCAATCCCCCTCCGTCAGCAGCTAACTGGTCCCGGAGTAATGACTCTGTCGAATCCTATTTGGCCGAGGAACTCAAGGAACCAAGCCATGCAGCATTAGGCGCAGGGACGAGTGCCAAGGCCCCAGTTGTTGCAGCAGCCAGAGCTGATGCCCCTCTGGCATCTTCAAAGGGCTTGAATCTTTCAAGGCCCCCAACGACATCGTCAAACCAACCTTGGAGAGGTCGAAGGAAGAAGGGAAAAGGGAGTTAAGGTTTACAAAAACCTTACGAGAGTCATTAGTCTCTCCCCAATAGTGCCTGGCACAGTGCCACCCTCTTATAGAGAATTCTGACCCTCTTCATCCAGAGGAGAGTGCCAGATTCTTCTACTTCTACTTCCTTCTTATCCTTTTGTAACTTTTTATTTTTTTGTACTGTCTATATCTCCTCTTCCATAGTTTCCTTCCCTCTTCTTTACCGCCTTTAGGCATTTATTCCCATTGTATGCTCTGCTTAGGCAGAGCCACACCCGCCAGCTATTCTGGCCTTATAAATTAGTACTTCATCATGAACTACTATCATAAAAAGTGCTACAATTGGCACAGTGCCCTATTCTAGGCACTTAGTATTCCATTTGACTAGGAAAAATTTTAGCCAGCAAAATTGTTATAGCTTTAGAGATATTTTCAAATCCTGGTTCGTTTATACATTGTTTTGATTTAATTGGGGATTTAGTGTTACTTCCTAGTCCCTATATTTTGTGAAACTGCCATTGTCTCTTGTGAAACTTACATTTTGTGTCATCTTATTTCCTCTCTATGGAGAATTACTTCACCAATTCTATCCTTGTTAGTTTGCACTAATGCTTGCTATGATGAAATTAATACTGTTAGACGTCTTCTTGTTACGAGACAAAGTCATTTAACGAAATCGTGGGGCTATTAACATGCCTGAACGTGTCATATCGCCCCATTAGGGTAAACTAATCGTATATGTTGCCTTAAACAATTAAGCAGGCAGTATTATATGTGATATAATTTACCCTGTAGGTTAAGTTTTATCTAATCATTATTTGCTATTCATTTTAACCGTCATTCTCAGTGTGACTTATATTTTAAGAGTATTCTTTATTGGAATATAGCAAGCTGTTAGTCTTTTAGTCACATCACATTTTATTTTCTAATATTCTTGATCAATAACTTACAAGAATTGCATTATTCTAAATTCTCTGCCTGTCGATTAACCCTCATGAATATTATCAGTGGCAGAGCATGAATCTTGTATATATTATAAGTCCACTCAAGGGAGTATGGAAGGCTCAGTAATTTATGTTGATCATTTGTCCTTGTTTCTGGCTTGTCTTGTCCATTCCAACCCGTCTAGAGTTGAAATGTCCTCTAGAATGGGGAGGTGTTCAGGATTTTAAGCCAGAACCAAGGAAAGTTAAGACCTCTTTGTAACAAGACTCATTCATCCTTGCCTATATGCAAGTTACCCCTGTGAACTGAAAGCCTCCATTCTCTCAAAAAACCCTCTTTGCTCCCATTGGCTGATCTGGATTTACTACTCTACAGGTGAGCTTGGATGAGGGGCGGGGCCTACCCAGGCAAGATTTTAAAAGGATGGGGCCATAGCAGCTCGCTCTCAGAACCTCTCAGAACTGCTCAGAAGCAGGACTTCCTGAGACTTTCTCAAGCCATGCAGACTCCACTTCACCCCTTCTGCTCCCCTGCCTCCTCTTGGGAGATCCCACAATTATTCTTATACCTCCATAGTGCACAGAAATATCAGCAGATAAGAAGACTACCAAACCCTGGATTTCCAGGTGCTGTGAGACGTAAATTTAGAGCAGTCAGGGAATCGTTTTGCTTTTTGTCTGTATTTCATTTCCATTTATCCAAGGCAACTTTCCGCCATTCTCTGTTCAGCTTCTCACTCCAATTTTGGCTCAATGCTGGGATTAATTCCCTTGTGATGCTAGTAAACATCCCCTAGTTACTTCAAGCAACGTAATAGTCCTTTCTGTGTAAACTCCAAGTCATTTCATGCCCCCTTGAGTGAGTTGTAAATTTTTATGCTGAGAGAAAGTTGTGTGTAACGTTCCCCATATGTTCTTCGCCTTAATGCTGATGCTAAAATGCAATCTCTTTGCAGACAAACACCGTGCCTAACTTTGGGAGAAACTGGGAACCCTTTGGAATAAGGCTTGCATTGAAATAATCCGTTTGCACAAAATTCTGATCTCCGTGTCTGGTTCATTTCCCAGCCACATGTTTCCAGTGGATCGACAATCAACCACCTCATTAGTTCCTGGACCTACGTAACTTAATGTAAATATGGTTAATTTAAAACTAAAGTCCAGAGTTTATGTAAATTTCTCCTTTTCAGTAATGTCGGCCTTCTGCCATAGATTTCTTTTGCTTGTGATCTCTCGTCCCTCCAGTTAAGGCCATTTTTAAGAGTGTTAGACTACATTTTCAAGGAGGGAACAAGCAGGTTAGAACAATATATACATACAAATATATATATATATATATATATATATATATATATACATATAAGTAATTTTATGATTGCTATTGCGCAATAATGTGAATTTGCTATGGTGTAACTATTTTCGCTAGAATCATTACCATGAGAACTAAGCTAATGACCATAATTCACTTTACATTACATCTTGCTTAGAAATCAGATAGTATCACAAAGTAGTAATTATCATGGGCATGGAATAAATGGATATATTTCACAACGCATTATGTTTCTTTTCTCAACTAAAATGCAGAGGCTATCATAAAAAAGTAATTAGCATGAGCACTAACACAGTACATTTATTTTCTCAATAAGAAATAAAATCTAAAAAAAAAAAGAATAATTATCATGATTCTAAATTCATTAATTTGCCGTACCCACAATGCAATATATTTCGTTGTTAACAAGGAATCACATACTATCTACTATCACAAAACAGTAATTATCACATCCACTAAATAAATTAACGAACATGCTTTACAATGCACTGTACAGTATTTCTTTTTATAAAAAAGAAAACAAGTACTATCACAAAAGAGTGACGATATTGAATACTAAATAAATTAACGAACATAATTCACAATGCGCTATATTTCTTTGCTAAAGACAAATAACACCAATAACTACTTGATAGCACCGGAAAAGTAAATATCTGATAATACTGTTGCAAGTATCAACGGATGTCAACTGCACGTTGGTTGTTGGTCAGGAGTAAAATGAATTGATCAGTGCAGCTGAACCTTCAGTGTGGGACTGTGGTAAACTGTGTTGTCAGCAGGGCTGAAGCTTGGGTCTGATGGGTCAAGAGAGGTACCTGCCATTAATCCGGTGACCTAACTTGACCTCACATTCCTATCCTGTCTTATTGACCTCATAAAGTAAAAGGGTGCGTTAATCCCTTGACCCAACCAGATAAAGCTTTTTCCCAAGCGGACCTAGCCCTTGTACCGGCCCACCAGGCATTGCCCAAATGCCCTAATGCCACTACTTGTTTGCCACCCGTTTAACAGGAAGCTAGAGACCTTCTTCTTTGTTGTTCTGGACCCGTGGGCCACTGCAGAGTATGCGTTCCAACACCCATGTGACAATCCAGAGGTGAACGCCTTTCCTCCATATTGCCTGATTCAAGCTGTGATTAGCAGGATGCGAATCTTCAGATGATTCTGGTGGTACCCAAATGGCCTCAGGCTATTTGGTATCTGCCCTACTGCCTCCTCTCTCCAGGCACTGAGAGAGATTCCCCCATGGTGGACCCTACTGAGTCAACTGCACGTTGGTACCACACCAGGCAGCAGAATCCCTGTCCTCATGACTAGAGGTTTGTATAATTAGGAAAAATACAATCTACTTTCTAAAATTGTGATATTAAGATTAAGAAGGCACTGGGACTGGGAAAATTTGTAATTCCTTGAGCTTTTTATCGGGGTAGATTAGTATTACTGAAGCATGGTATCACAGTTTGAGGTCTTGGTCGAAAGCAACTTCTTGGGTCATGTTTAGTGCAAACAGCAAAATAGTTTATAAGCAAATGCACTCTTCCGTTTATTTGCACATGGCAAGCTTAATCCACACTAACTTCCTTTTGTAAATTAACTGATCATTGCACGTATCTGCCAGCAAGGGATTTGCGTACTTTTTCGTAATGATTAAATGCAAGGAGAAAATAGAATTGAGTTCGCAAATGTTTTGAGAGTGGTAAGATGGCAAACCATCGGTGTCATGTTCTGTGATCCGCGAACAGTTTCCAGATGCATAATAGCACATCAGAGATGTTGTGAGATCTTCTTCAATCGAACCCCATTGCTCATTTTCTGTAGTGTAAACATCATGTTGCAAACAATGCTGTAATCAGTCAATGGGTGTACCGCATACGGTGGGGATTACCGCATATTCGAAAGATATGTCGCTTTCAAGAAAGAAATCTTTTGATTGTGACTGGCGACAGATTATTTACCTAAGACTGAGAGAGAGAAATAAAAAGGAGTACGAGAACATCAATGATCTGATTCAGTTACGTACGTAGCAGCCTTTGAGTTTACGATGCAGCAATAGCTGCCTCTTGTCAACTATTGTACCTGATCCCACCAACCCCTACATTTGTTGTTGGGCCATGCCATTGATTATTACTCGGGTGTAGCCTAGTTAGAGTCATTTGTTTAAACAAGTTTCAATATCTCGTTGCCTGTCATGTGTCAAGTGTCATATTACTAACTTACGTAGGTAGCTCCTATAGGCCTAGCTAGGTATTATCTTTTTTTTCCATTGTCCATCCGCTTGTGGTGTTTGCGCATGGTAACACTGCGTCCAGGGCTTTAAATAATATCTTATTTCGATTATTAACGGTGTAATTCACATACAGTAAATTATTAAAACACTTTTCAGTTGCAAATGTACACCCAGATATCCTTTTATTTACCTAAAACTTAGGTACACATAACGTAGGTAACTAATTTAGGTAAGCCCTGGGACGCAGTGTTACCATGCGAAAACACCACATGCAGATGGACAGATGGAAAAAAACAGAGTATAGATAGACTCCTATTCCGTCATGAAGTAGCAAGTAGCACTACATCCTAGTATGTCAAACCTGGCGGCCACCTTCCCAAATAAGCACTTCGGTAGATCAATATTACCACCTATTCTGTCACGGCCTAGACTAAGGCAGTTGCGGTTTTTCTATGTAGATTTACCTCCTGAACAAGAATTTTTAGTAGCTATTTATTCGAAGGACTGTAATTTGGGTAAAAAACCGCATGGTACAGGGGTGGACCATGTACGATCAATGTGTACAACCCCATGAAAAGTACATTATAACGCGTCCTGACACCGGAGTAGAGGTCTTTAGCTCCGTTTCTCACCAACAAGAAGTCACGTCTGATGCCCATCTCCGATGTCAGGACGCGTTATAATGTACTTTTATGGGGTTGTACACATTGATCGTACATGGTCCACCCCTGTACCATGCGGTTTTTTGCCCTAACCAATTCCTGGTGGCTTTCGTATTCGTGGGGACGAACGATGCAGAATGCTTATATAGAAATACCAGTACTTCAATTCGCCAATCAATCATTTAATATTCTACTAGCCTAGTATCTACCCAATACCTATAGGAGGCGCCTCAGTGGCGTGGTTGGTATGGTGTTTGCGTCCCACCTTGGCGGTCGCGGGTTCAATTCTTGACCATTCCATTGAGGAGTGAGAGATGTGTATTTCTGGTGATAAAAGTTCACTCTCGACGTGGTTCGGAAGTCACATAAAGCCGTTGGTCCCGTTGCTGAATAACCACTGGTTCCATGCAATATAAAAGCACCATACAAACAAACAATGCCTATAGGTAGTACTACCTATATTTACATACCTTCTGAACTGTAAACCTCCGTAAAGAGTGAAAGCAGTTTAGGCTACCTACCTAGCCTATAACAACTCCCACCCCCAAGTTTAACATGAATGGGAAGCCACGGTGGGGTATTTCTATATAAGCATTCCACAGCGCAGCACGATGGTACCAACGGGTGCAATGCACAGACGTATAGAGTTCAAAGGTAAATAACAGTTTAGTTACTGAATAAATATTACTTTAAATTCTTGTTCAGGAGGTAAACTGCATAGAAAAACCGCAACTGCCATAGTCTAGGTCGCTGCGGAATAGTTAATATAGATCTACCCACGGTGGCAGTCTTCCATTATAGGGTAAAATACCGAATGGCCGGCCTCTACCGTAGTGCGACCACCTTCCCGTAAAAGTACTTTAACATGACCTGTAACCCAGGATAGACATTAGTCAAGAGCCAGTGTCCGTCGAAGCAACACCTCAATACCTCTACTTTCCTCTTGGAGTAAGTTTTTTCTCCCAAGTCACAAATTAAGGCCATAGGTAGTTTCCAATTTTCGGGTAGATGGTTGCGCTGTGGTAAATGCCGGCCATTTGTTATTTTACCCTATGGGTGGGGATTGCAAAACTTGAATGTAGTTGTGGCACTGCTTTCATAGTTATGTGGTTGGGTTGGAGAAGTCTTTTCAGAAGACCCTTAGAGAGGCTGGAGGCACAAGCGAGGTGTTATGGTAAAATAACGAATGGCCGGCCTCTACCATGGTGCACCCACCTTCCCAAAAATCGGAAATTATGGCTTTAATTTGTGAGTTGGGAGAAAAGACTTGCTTCGAGAGGAAAGTAAAGGTCTCGAGGTGTTGCTTTGACGGACGCTGGCTCTTAACTAATGTCTATCCTGGGTTACAGGACGTGTTAAAGTACTTTTTCAGGAAGGTGGTGGCACTACAATAGAGGCTGGCCATTAGGTATTTTACTTTACTGAAGGTTTTTTTTTTTTCTCCCACTGGACCTTTACCCTATTCACACCCATTTGTCTGCCATTTCATTTCCCTCCATTCCTCTTGGACTACCTAATTCTAACTGTAGGTTTTTTTATTTTTTTTATTAAAGTTTCACCTGCAGACCCTTACTCTCACTTTTATTTTCTGGATATCTGATCAAGGTGTCCAATCACTGCAGCTCCCTGTCTCTGTCTTAAGTCCTAAATGGCTGAAAATAACCTGGTCCTTAGCTTGATGGAGCTGGATTGTAGGATTCATTATTTCTTTCCCACCTAACCTGCCCTAGGAGGTCATCAATCATTTAGTGTAATACTTCTAACCTCATTATCCTTAAACTAACATAGCCTAGCCTATACTCTGTTGTTTTCCATCTGTCCATCCACCTGTGATGTTTTTGCATGGTAACAGTGCGTCCTGGGCTTTCCCAGGCTTTAAATAGTTATGCTATGTGTAAGTTTTAGGTAAATAAAAGGATATCTGGGTGTACATTTGGAACTGAAAAGTGTTTTAATAATTTACTGAATGCGAATTACACCGTTAATATTCAAAATAGGATATTATTCAAAGCCCGGGATGCAGTGTTACCATGCGCAAACACCACTGCCGGATGGACAGATGGAAAAAAGCAGAGTATAGGGTACTGATACCTACCCAATACCTTAGACATCATAAATACATTGATTATTTGGTGTCCTTGTCAAGTTTTTTACTCCAAAAATTTACCTTATCCCAAGGAGGAATGCAGTGCAGACCAAGGCAGTACAAACCCTTGGTTTGCACTGTTTTTGCCTATTCTTGTGTATTTGCTTTTGGATGTGTAGGGAGTTAATCAACCTTTTTTTGTCAGAAATGAATGTCTGATTTGTCAAAATCACAAAATAAACTATCAGAAAAACCATATCTTCCAAGGAGAATACAAACCAAAGCATTAATGTAGGAGTATTATTGACTGAGGTTAGGCTGGAAAAGGTTATTAAGCTTGATTGGAGGGAGGTAAATATGTATGCTGTAAGCCAGCAATGTGTTCCTTTACGATATAGAAACCATTGGTCCTTTACATTAGGAACCACCTTCAGTGAAGCTGGAAATGGTTGCTAGAATTTTATAGCAAGGTATGTATTCACTTCACTTTCCGCCACTGTTGGGTGATGGCATGTTATATCACTCTCAGTTTGACTTTCACTAGCTCTTTGCAATACTTTCACAGTGAAATCTTTACTTACTTTTGTGTTTAGTGTATTGTTATTTTTGGTTTGCTGTTGATTTTGGCGTATTTCAACTATTAAAAAGTATAATTTTACTGTCTGGTTTCTAGTCTACCCCTCCATAGCACATATGCCTGTAGGGTGGGAAGCAACAAGTGCAATAATTACATATATATTCTGCATGGATATCGATCCTCATATCTTCTGCAACGGATAGGTTGCAGAGGATGGGAGTGCAATCTTGCATTATCTTGCAATCAGTGTTATTTTTGAACCCCTGTGCAATGTGTAAGACTCTAGGGAGGGAATGTTCTTGGGGGAGTGGTGCTGAGATGCCATTTGAGGGTCACGACCCTGAAGACTCCCTGGGTGTCAGATCTTTCGTCCTCGTTGTCTCCCCCATAGAGTTCCCCTGTCTTGTTCCTTTGTCCTTTTGACTGATTCGTTAGGCAGAGAGGACAGAGTGGAGGCCGCAGCTCACTGAAGACCTCATCATGGGGGCCTCGGGTCACTCCAAGGGAGCTGATTCCTTGGGGCGACAAGGAGCCTCCTTTGTTAACCCTTCTGTTCCTTCTTCCAGTATGATAGAAGAGCAGCTTATCCCCCATTATTGCCTTCATCACAGTTCCTGTGTTCGCCAGGGTCTTGCAGTGTGTTTGTTGCCACCTCCCGATGACTTTGTTCCTCCCGATGCTCTTTTTTAGAAATTCTGCTCTTCTATTTCAATTGCTTCTGTACATCAGAACGAGCTTGCCGTTTCTATGCAGGCCTTTCTCATTTCTCTAAGGCGTAACCTGTATGTTGCAGTTACCCTCTTCTGTTTCGGAGATTCAGAGAAACCGTTTATTGTCCTCTTCTCCTTTTGGCGATTTCCTTTTTGATCTGTCTGTGCTTTCTGAGGTTTTGAAGGAACATCAAGGTGATGCCTCTCCCAAGCTCACTGGGCCTTATCAAGAGCTTAATCCTCGGGCCTTTCTCCTGTGTCTTCAAGGAGTAAGTGTAAGTTTAGTGCCAGACCTACACCTGCTCCAGCCCAACAACCTCCTTCTGGTTCGTTTTTCCCGAGTACATCTCAGGTTTCTGGCTCCTCGGCTTCCTCCTCTGGCGCTCAGATGATGGGGACGACCCTGAATGTCCTTTGTGCAACGTAAATAGCATGAGAGCACCCTAACAGGGCAAAGAACTAATTCCTCATTTAAATTATCGACAAAGTCGACCAGAGACTTCAGAATTAAAGACCTGGGAATGGGATTATCAGATGATTCAGTCGGCGACAAATTCAGGAAGGTATGACAAAATCACGTCTTGTCCAGATCTGGCAACCAGAAAAGAGAGTGCTTGCAGTTCACCCACCCTCTTGGCTGTAGCCAGTGAGACAAGGAAGAGTGTCTTAAAAGAGAGGTCCCTAAAATCAGCCATATTTCAGAGGCTCAAACGGAGGTAACCTCAAGGCTTGAAGGACTTTATTAACGTCCCATGTCGGAGGAGAACACTGCAGACTAGGTCGAGATAGGAAAAAAGATCGAATTAAATCTCTAATGACACAAGATGAAGAGATTTCAGGGAGCCTCGCCTTAAAAACATACAAAAGCATCAACCTATAACCCTTAGTGCATGAAGTTGACAGGCCCCTGTCATGATGTATATGAACTAAAAATAACAATTTGTCGGAAATTGTATTTTTCATAACTATACAAACCTGAGGTCCTTTAACAATAGGAAGGTACTTAGCGGCAGCTGAACCGGTCATAAGCTTCGAACAAGGGGGTTCGGTAGTTAACTACTTGTCTGGCAGTTGGTGGTCATCTCAACTGCGAGGAGAGGAGTCACGTTATTTTCGGCCGCGCTAGTGGATGGACATATTGCTCATCTCTTTGCCCGCTTTAGTCGTATGCTCTGTTTTCTTCACTTCGTGAAGGCTGTTTATCTTTTTCTTTTACTCAGTGTGAATGTACAAAGCTTGCGTAAGTATGTATCTGTGTTTTGTATTTCATTCTCAGTGAATTTTGCAAGTGATGATGGATTCCCAAGAGGCGGAGAGACCCCCTCGCCCCCCCAACAGCCGCAGATTGTGCTCTGGTGTGGAGGGCCGTAAGTGTGGGGCCTTCTGATCATCTGTTGAGGTTGATCCTCATGAGTTTTGTACGTGTACTCGGTGTAGAGGGTGGGAATGCTCTCGCACCAAGACATGTGATGTTTGTGTGTTTTGGTCGGAGGAGCAGTGGGAGCGCTATGGGGGAAGGAAGAAGCCGGCCAAGGAGTCGGAGGAGGGTTCTCCGGCTACGCCCTTGGTTACGGACACGTCTTCCTCTTTTCTCCCTCTATCTCGGCTCCCTCGTATGGCTCCTTCCCCTTGGGGGAGGTTTCTCACTCCTCCTCTCTCGATCAGTCAAGCATGGAGCGAGATACCCCGACATCCATTTGTACTCGGGGGTCCTCCGTTTGCTCGGGGTGGGAACTGTCCGCCCCGGGCAAGGGGAGGACCCCCCCCCCACTAACTCACCCTACTTTTGTTTTCCTTCCTCAGATCTGCTTGCCACGGGGGACGATCTCGGACGGGCCTGGTACTCGCTGGAGCTGCGAGGGACACCGACGGTTCAGGGGCTGCTGAGTCACCTGGCAAGAGGGGCCATGCCGGTAATGCACGGGCCGACTACCACGACTGTGTCCACACCTGGCTATGCTGCTCTGCCGCACCTGGTGTACACTCGGCACGTAGCCACGGTAACCCCTACAACTGCTGTGCAGGTGCCGCTGCCGGAGGTTATGATGCCCGCTGTGACGCTGCCACCTGGTTTTGCCGCTCCTGCTGCAGCCCCAGACTTCTGTTGTCCCAAGAGCTCTCCCCTGGACCTGCCTCCTGTGCAGAGGATGCTGCCGGTTCCTGCCCCGCCTCCTGTTCCTGAGTATGCTGCCGCTCCAGTTCCGGTACCAGTTCCTGCCGCCGTCGTTCCTGCCTGTGGTGTTGCTGCTCCCACCCTAGGTCCTTCCGGACAGGTGCAGTCGGTCCCTGTTGCTTCAGCAACTGCCCTGGCTCCGTCCTGGATGGAAGACCTGACGGTGGTGCTGAGGAAGCTGACGAAGAAGAAGAAGAAGAAGAGGAGGAAGGTGTTGTCGTCGTCTTCATCGTCTTCTTCGTCATCGTCGTCTGCTGCCGCTTCCCCTTCAACTTCTAAGGCCCCAAAGCTGAAGAAGAAGAAGGTAGCCTCCTCCCCCCCCTAAGAATGCTCGTTCTGAGACTTCTAAGGGTCCATCCCACTCCGGTGGGACCGTTGGGACTTCCGCCGGTCCTCCTGTTCCTTCGGGAATGGGGCCCGTCTCTCCTTCCGCAAGGAAGAAGAAGATGGGGACCGGAGGAGTGCCGGCTAACACTGGTACCTCCTCGCCTGGCGCCAGAGGTTCTGCCTCGGTGCCAGGTACTGTCTCAGCCTCTCGTTAGTGAGAGTCACCGAGCGTACGGTCACACAGCCAAGACCCAGGCAACCGAGTCCGCTCGGCGCCAGGATCCAGGCACGGAGCGGAAGACTGGCGGGGGTCGCTCAGGCGACTACCACCAGACCAGCGATCGCTCTCGCGGCGATACGCTGGTACCCAGGATTGACGCAACGGTCCCAGACCGCTCGCAGGCTGAGGCGAGGAAGCAGTCCCCTCAGTCGCCTGAACCATCCTCGGCTGGTCCAAGCGGCGTGACGCGCCGTGAGGATAGGCCTCGCTCCCACCGGGACCGGGCGGAGAGGGGGACCAGCAGCAGCTCTTCTGACGCTCAGGACCGTTGCCACTGTTCTCGGTCCAGCTGCTTTCCCCGTTTTCCAGCTTCACCAAAAGTAAAAGTTAAGTATATCTTAGTTTAACCAGACCACTGAGCTGATTAACAGCTCTCCCGGGGCTGGCCCGAAGGATTAGATATTTTTACGTGGCAAGGAACCGATTGGTCACCTAGCCACGGGACCTACAGCTTATTGTGGGACCCGAACCACGTTATATCGAGAAATGAATTTCTATCACCAGAAATAAATTCCTCTGATTCTGCGTTGGCCGAACCGAGAATCAAACTCAGGACCGCCGGATTGGTAGCCGAGTGCAAAAACTACTCGTCCAATGAGGAACTTTAGCCCAAAGTAATTCCTAATGTAAAGGACCTCAGAGGTTTGTATAGTTATGAAAAATACATTTTGTACATGGAACTTACCCAGCAGATATATACTTAGCTATAGACTCCGTCGTCCCCGCAGAAATTCGAATTTCGCGGCACACCTGCAGGTAGGTCAGGTGATCTACCGCCCCTGCCGCTGGTGGCCAGGAATAGGAACGATTACCGTTCTAGAACCAGATTTTCTCTGTCGCGGTAGTGTCAACATACGTTGTTGCTAGCCTCCTGACTTGATTTTCGTTTTTTTCATCGCCATCGACCTTCTGGGCTGTCTTTTGCAGGGAAGTACTGGGTCTTTGGTTGTTGGCATACGCTTTTATTAACTTTTTTTTTTTTTTTTTTTTTTGTTTTTTTTTTTTTTTTTTTTTCACTAATACGTGTATAAGTGTAGAACTTGATGAAGGAAATATAAGATCTAACTTCCTACTTTAGGAAGTCAGAAAGCATATAACTAGATACGCTTCCTTTAGAAGCTTTAAGAGCTCGTACTAACGAGCATTAGAGTATTGACAATTCTCGTTAGTTGTTGCATCCTCATCACCTATTACTCCACAGAATCTACAAATTCATATGTGCAAATTTGAAGATAAATGGATGGAGCTCAAAAGGCGAGCTCTAAAAATGGTAAGAAGTGAATATGTGTTCCCAGTGCAGTGGAGGTAGTGCGTCTGATCGGCTCCGTAGCGCTTCCAGGCCTAGACCTCTTCCAAACTCCCAGACCCAGTGGAGGAGGAAAGTCGACAGCCGCAGGAAGGTTAGGGGAGAACCCCACCGGTCAGGCGTCCCCTCGGCAGGTTCTGTAGAACGTCCCAGACTGCCAAGGATAGCCATTGATAAGGCATCCTTAAAAAAGTGCGTCTCTTCATCTTACATCCGAAAAGACGAAGAATGTATGTTTGGAGTGATCTAGCGCGTTCTCTGAAAACTAAGAGAACACTGAGCAAGAGCCAGCCGCTGCCAGGAAGCCGCGTTCCAGCAAGCTAGCGTGAGGTACGTTCCTATAGCCAGCAGCGAGGCGCGTTTTCCAGCTAACAGACTACGCGAGCCGCGTTCCTACAACCAAACGCGAGCCGCGTTCTAGAAAATTTTTCTTGGCGCAAGGCGCCTTCAAAGAGACGAAGCGCCAGCCTGGCGCAAATTGCGCCAGAAAAACAGACGGCTAGAGCAAGGAGCCTTACAGTAGAGTGGCAATCAGAACGATCCTTCCATTGAACGTTTCCGGGCAAGAGGCTCTTTCTAAAAGGGGTCTAGTAGGCGCTCGGAACTGTCAGGGCGCACGGGACCTTCCACGCAAGCGAACGTTCCAGGAGCGAGTCTCCTTTCTAGCGTGCGGAACATTCCAGGGCGCGCGGAACATTCCAGGCGCTAGGTGCAAGGATCCAGGCGCCAGAATATCCTTTCTCTATCTGCCTCGGCAGGGAAAGAAGGTAGTAGAGTATCTGCTGTATGAGAATACGATACGGCAAATCATAAGCACATACCGTAGTTACTTCTTTGCTGAGCAACTCAATTACCAGTATCCTTCCAGGAATTTCCTAGGAAGGACTACGCTTAAAGGGATTGTTAAGACAAACACCTACTTAGCTTCTAGATTTATCGAAGTCTTGTTTCGCTTAGATATGCATTATAAGAACTTCCTGAAGTTCGATAATAATGTTATAAGATTCCTTTATTAAATGGAGTAGCTGGCAACTCTGGAAGAGTAAGGCCAGTCGGCTAACGAGACTGCTATCGCTTAGACACAACGCAGTATCATGTAGGTGTCGGTCATGAGTGGGCGGTCAACAGTCTCTCTCCTGCGGGATGGAATGAATAACCTGTGTCTCTCCCCTACAATCGTGGTTTTAGCCTCGGATTGAGGGGATAGTTAAGCAAACATAAATAAAATATTGTCTGCCTTTTCTAAGAAGCTTTCAATAAGAAAGATATTACATTTCAATGCTGGTTTACCGTAGGTAACATTTTTAAAGGATTCTAACGCAGCGAAACTCTATATTGTATAATGCTCTCATGCTTACGAAAGCATGGCTTATTAGAGTACATGCTTAGTGAGAAGATGAATGTAGTAGAGAATTCACTTTAAGACTACGGTATGTCAAGTCTTATGCACATACCGAGGTTAACTACAGAATTCCTAGTAATCCTTACAAAGGTTTTCCTAGATTTTAATGCTGTTTACCGGACAATGTGACAGTATTATAAAGGATTCTAAATACGGCAGCGCGCGATATATATAATTCTCTCATCTCATTTTTTTCGAGAAAGAAGCACACAACCTTTTTGTTAAATGCGGATATTGCTCAAAGAGAAGTTTTTTGGGTGAGTCGGATGGAAAACATTCTCTTAGTGGCAGAAGTTGTTTCCCTGAATGGACTATACTACGTATATAAAGTTTTTTCCCACTAAGAACGGAATTAACATGTGAAGGATGTCGGGGTACCATAAAGGCATAGATGTTATGGCACATAACCTAAAAAGAACTAGAAGGAAGCGCCAGCCTGGCGCAAATTGTGCCAGAAGCAACCATCCAAGATATTTCTCGTTTTTAGCGAGTTATTAACCTAAGAGTCCAGTAGCCTCTCGGACAGCAGGCTCGGTAACGGCAAGATTCGTTCCTGATTTCGTTACCCATTTAATCGAAAAGGGGTCGCTTACAAGGAATGATGAAATGATTTATTTTAATCACTTAGGCCAATTCCACGACTCTCTCATATCGCAAAGAGCATCGAGAATCTCTTTTTTTCGCCCCGGTTCGCGTTAACAAAAGAGAACCTATTTGGGAACAGACACGGAACGTAACGATCCTTAAGAGGTCGATGCAAGATTTTGCATGTCCGTGAGAACCTTCTCGATCGAAGATAATAACTGTTAACGTATGTCTAACATTTATTGAAAAGAGTTGTGAGAACCTGCGGAAAGTCTTCTTCATAGATCTCTTTGTAAGGTAGAAGACGAACAGGCTTTCCTTTAGACTGCTTCTTTTTCCTCGAACCAAGAGAGGTAGCAATATAAGACATCTTTAAATTTAAAGAAGGGAATAAACTTTAGCCTTTTTTCCCCTAGTTATAAATTCTTAACAGATATTAGATAATTGGGCGTCAAAGGAAGAGAGGATGTATGCCTCATTTTGGCCTTAGAGAGGTTGGATTCACAGAAGTCCACGTTCTTCTCACAGCATGTTTCGTAAGGCTTTTCCAAGAGTATCTGGATATTCTATCAGAATCTATTATAAATAGACCTATAAAACCTCTCCACTCTGAGTCTGTCCGCGTGCAGACTGACCAGAAGTGGACCATGAATGAGAGGTTTTTTTCAGGTAAATGACAATAGTTCATGGCTAAGACATAGAATTGCTGCAGATCGTGTTATGGGAATGAGGAAACTGTCCTCTTCCGATACCTCTGGTGAACCACAATAGCGAGGTTTTTTCTTCACTTTCAGAGGGAAGAATCACCTATGTATATATCTGCTATCAAAGAACGCAGTTAAAGGCCATACTCTGTCTCTACAAAGGGAATTAGAGATAACAGAGGATTAAGATCTTCGGGATCTTATACGATACCCCAATACGACAAGAGTAGATATCATGTACTTCGAATGGATTTTTTTTTTTTTTTTTTTTTGTGGCCACAGATTCCGTGTTCCGACAAAATGGAACTGCTCCTCATCTGACTTCTTTGAGGAAGTTTATGAAGGAATTCTTTGTTTCTCTTAGCCCTAAACGACCAAGAAGACAAGTGAATTTTTTGTGCATTGGAATCTCGCATCAGATTCAATGGAGACTCGGCAATGGGTTCTTGCCAGCATAGTATGTCTGGCAAAGAAATAAATCCCTCTATTCCTGACGCAACGCTTTCAGAGAAGAAGTTTAGTTGCCCAGGCAGGGTACTTACATTTTCATCTACGAAGAAGAGATGGTTTAAACGTGTGCCTACAGAGTCTTCGGGGTGCGATGAGGGCTCAAATGCTTCCCAGAAGGTATTCAGAAGGATACAATAGAGCTAGAAATCAGGGTTCCGCCCAATTTCAGCTCAGTCTCTCCTTCGACTTCCAGACTCCTTCCCTTCCTTCGGGCAAGGATAGGGAAGATTCTGCAACGAGGAACCTCATCAACATGTAAGAAGAGATCTCGTTAGCAAAAGAAGTGTTTCACGAAGGATCCTCCTCGGAGGAAGACTCTTCTCTCTCGTGTTGTTAGATATCCTGTCGTCTACTGGTGTAGCTGACTAAAATCACCTCCCTTGCCAGGGGCCAAAAGCTCAAAGGGGAAGAATTTCTTCCACCCTTCTCCAGTCTCCTGATAAACTATGTGGTTGTTCAGGACTCTCGGACAATGTAGCGCCAGCCAAGCGCCAAATGCCAATACAGGCGAAAAACGCCAGAGGCGGACAGTTCCAAGGAACTCTGTCCATGGTCGGATACTGAGAATGAGCGGGCCTCCAACCTGGCGCAAATGCGCCAGAGGCGAACAATCGGACAGATATAAGAGTGTCGATGTGGACATCGTCAGACAGCCTAGAGACTCTTCCAAGCTCGAAGCTCCAGCAAGTGTGGAGGAGCCAAGCCAGGCGCGAGGCGCCAGCCAGGCTCTAGGAGCCAGCCAGGCTCTAGGAGCCAGCCAGGCTCTAGGAGCCAGCCAGGCTCTAGGAGCCAGCCAGGCTCTAGGAGCCAGCCAGGCTCTAGGAGCCAGCCAGGCTCTAGGAGCCAGCCAGGCTCTAGGAGCCAGCCAGGCTCTAGGAGCCAGGCAGGCTCTAGGAGCCAGGCAGGCTCTAGGAGCCAGGCAGGCTCTAAGAGCCAGCCAGGCTCTAGGAGCCAGCCAGGCTCTAGGAGCCAGCCAGGCTCTAGAAGCCAGCCAGCGCCATCCAGGTGCCAGGCTCCTTCAAGGCTAGGCTCCAGTCAGGATTGAGGATCCATCCAGACGCAAGGCTCCTTCCAGTAAAGAGAAACCTAAAGCTCTGTCATGTAAGAGGGCTAGTCCCCATTGATATGATACAGGTAAAGGCTCTGCCATGTAAGTGGGTTCAGCCCCCCATTGGCACGATCCGAGAAGGCTCTGTCGTGTAAGCGGGCTAGCCCCCATTGACATGATCCAGAAGGGTTTGTCAGTCATAGGTCCCTACCTCGCTGAAACTCTTGAGGCATGCAGACTCATAGACAGTAATCATGAAGTCTTCTGCCAGGCTCCAGGTGCCTTCCAGGCGCAAGGCACCAGCCAGACGAAAGGCTCCAGCCAGGCGCGAGGCGCTAGCCAGGAAGGAGGAGCCAATCAGGCACCAGCCAGGCGCGAGGCGCCAGCCAGGCGCAAGGCTCCATCTAGGCGCGAGGCTCCAGCCAGGCTCTAGGCGCCATTCAGGGCGCAAGGCTCCAGCCAGGCGCGAGGCGCTAGACAGGCGCTAGGCGCCTGCCAAGCGCTAGCCAGGCTCCATGCTTCACCCAGAAGAGATCTATATCAAAGAACGCCCTGGCCTTCTTTGAGACATTGTGATCTCCTAAGCACTTGATAAGTGCATTGATGATTCCTTCAAACAGCTGAGAATTAAAGCGCATGAAGTGCGAGCTTTTCCGAATTCTTGTTCTTTCCCTAACAATATGTCATAAGGACATATTAGCTGTCACATACGGGAGATGCAACTCTGTGTTGACTTCCCATTATCCGAAGGATGTCAAGATAACCTTCGAGGGATCCTTCTCTCTTGGTTGATACGTGTCTGCGGATACATTGCTGGGATAGGGAGCAGATACTGATCCTTAACTAGTGAGTTAAATTTTATTTAACGTCGTGTTTTTTTCTTTGGGTTGTTTGAAGGAGTTTGTAGATAACTCTTTTCAACTTAAGCACTAACCCTCGTGTTAGGATCAGGGTGATCGGGATCGGTTGTTGTGCTCCTTAATTATGCCACTAGGCATAGGCATATTGTCATGTAAGAGGCTCTGTCCGAGTAAATGGATAAGACCCCATCGACAGACCCACAAGAACTCTTAGCCATAGGTCACATCCTCGCTGAGCTCTTGAGGCGAAGCAGATTCCTAGCATTAGCCATGGAGGCTCCGCCTGATCAAGTAGGAACCAAGGTTTTATTTATTTATTACCTACAAACGTATGTTGTTTACCTGTCTATTCAGTAAATAGTTGTCTCTTTCCCTCCACCAAGGGTGTCAATCAGCTAAGTATATATCTGCTGGGTAAGTTCCATGTACAAAAATGATATTGTTAAGATACAATAAAGTTTTGTACATACTTACCTGGCAGATATATACGATTGATGGCCCACCCAACCTCCCCTCAGGAGACAGGTGAAGAGAAAATCTGGTTCTAGAACGGTAATCGTTCCTATTCCTGCCACCCAGCGGCAGGGGCGGTAGATCACCTGACCTACCTGCAGCGTGGTGCCGCGAAATTCGAATTTCTGTCGGGGACGACGGAGTCTATAGCTAAGTATATATCTGCCGGGTAAGTATGTATAAAACTTTATTGTATCTTAACAATATCATTTTCATTATGAAAATGTCTTATTTTAATTTTTTCCTTCCAGATATTCGCCTCTTTGAACAAAGTGAATCTCTGCGGGCTGAAAATTTGCAACTTACATTACAGAATGAAAAATTACGCCAAGAAAATGCTCAGCTTCATGAACATGGTGATGGTGGGGTGGAAGGAGGTGGGATGACAGAAGGAGTTAGTTCAACAGTAGTACAGGTAAAAACCATTCAAACTTTTTAAAACCATTTTGGAGTTTGCCAAGTTGTAGTCCTTATTTTGTAAGGTGGTTTGTTAACAAGGTAATCAGCACTTTGTACCTTACTAAAATGCATTATTTGGGATAATCTTACCTACTGTTAAAGTTAGCTTATATCTCAGCATGGATAGGTGAGTTGGCATTTAAACAAAAGAATGGCTACCCGGAAGATTGTCTAGTTGACCTGTTCATGCCTCCACTGGAATCAAGGCTAAGAATGTCAGGTTTTGTAGGAATGATTATTGTGGTAGCAGGATGTTGATTAATTAGGAGATAAACTGTTTATGCCACCAGCGATGATATAGCGTGATCTTGAGAATAGATTTGAGGAAGAAGGGATTTTCAAAGGACTTTCTGCTTAAATTCATCAGTATAGAAAGAGAAGGGAAGAAGATAGATTGCAAAGTCAATTAATTATTTAAGGTTATCAACCTGTCATTTCTCCCCCATCTCCAGGTCCTTTGTCAGTAGTAGTTATCCATGCTTAGCTAGTGCCTTAGTTAGTACTGCAGCTTCCTCTTTAGCTCTGCCCTCCGCTCCCCTTTTAGTTCAGGAAAAGTGTATTTAGATTTTAGAACAGCACTTAAACCTTATTTTCACTTATATAACTTACCCGGTGGTTACATATAGCTGTCGTCTCCTGACGTCACGGCAGAATTTGAAATTCGCGGTAGCGTAATGGTTTGACAGGTGATCCCTCTACTCCCGCCCTCTACCGGGTACCGGAACCATTCCAACAATAAATCAGAAGTTTCCTGCCGTCGGAACCGGTAACACGGTTCCTCTGCTGGTTGGAATTTGGAATTGATCATCTTGTTTTCTCCTTTTGGTGATGTACCTTGAGTTTACTGATCTTTTTGCTAGCGCTATAGTTGTTTTGGTTTTGATATTGTTGTCCTTTTTATTTTGGAATTATTTTGAATTCTTCACGATGTCTGACACCGGCTCTGTTCAGTATAGGGTGTGTAGTAGTGGGTGTAAGACTAGACTTCTAAAGCTTCACTTGATCCTCATTCTACTTGTGTTAGTTTGTAGGGGACGTGAATGTTCTTTTGAGAATACGTTGTGAAGAATGTAAGTCTAACATCTCAGGAGTGGAAGGCACTGGGAAAGTATATGAGAAAGTTAGAAAAGATAGAATCAGAAAGGCTTCACAGAGATCTTCTTTATAAGTTAGTGAGTAGCCAGATATTCCTCTGAATTCTATTAATCCTGTTCCTATTAACCCCGTAGTGGTTGCTCCTGCCCATCGAATCTGTATCTCCCGATCCCGATCCCGTGTCAGTATTACGAGCCGATATGGACTCGAAATTTGTCTCTTTCCTCACCACTATGCAGAAAATGGTGAGACAGTGCAAGAAGTGGTAGTTAAGTGTGATAAATTACTTAGTGCAGTGTAGTGGAGGAGGTGGTTGTTCGGCCCGTTCGTTCTCCTAGGTCTAGGCCCCTGTCAAACTCCCCAGATCCTGGGAGGAGGCATGCCGAAAACCGAAGGGAGGCGAGCGGGACCTGCTCCCGAGCAGCCGCCCCCTCAAGCAATCCTGTAGCCGTATCCCAGGATGCTGTCGCTCACCATTGGAAAGGTGTTGCGAGGAAGTGTTTTTCGTCAAGTGACTCTAGTTCAGATGTTTCCTCTTATAGAGGTTGGCGTAATAAGACTTCTAGACCGCTGAAAAGGTCCGCGCGATGTTTCGCCTACTGCGGTTCCCAAGAAGGTGGCGGCTGCCGAACCTTCTTGTAGTTTTTTGGGAGGAGCCTGAAGCTTTTTCTCCGGCGGTTTCGATTTATCGCCCTTCTCTCATAGAAGTGGAGAAGCCGAACACGCACACTCCTTCGGAGCCTTCTCCAGAGCCTCCTCAAGCGATAACTCCTGCGGCTCCAGACGTGTTTGTGGATCATCCTTCTACACCTCCCGCGCCTTCTACGTCGGTGGATCCTCAACCTTCGGTGTTTGAACAGATGAATGCCAAGTTAGGCAGTATCTTGGAGCTTTTTGCAAGTCTCTTTCGTCCCCGCCCGAATGCGCTCCCGACCGCCTTACATCTTCCGCAGACTACTGTGCAGTCCTCTTCGCAGCTCCTTTGCAGTCGCCTCTTCAGGCTCAGACTCTCCATGTGACTCCTCTTCGAGACGCCACTTCAGGCGCCTGGTCGGACCTCCTTTCCTGACTCCGTCTATGGCGCCACTTGTCAGGCTCTCGCTCGAGCGCCAGCGCGGCCGGCCAGCTCAGCCGCCAACGCAGCCGCCAGCTCAGCCGCCCGGATACGTCTCAGTACAGGCTCAGACGTCTTCTCCTGCTTTCTCACACCCTCCTCGGGACGCGTCAGGTGTGACTTCGCCGAACAGGATTCCTCTTCCGATGGATGTTCGCCAGTTTCGTCGAAGGAAGCTTCGGATTTGGAGGAAGAAAGAGAAGACTTACAGAAAAAGACAAGCATTTGTCGGGGTATAAACTCCTTTTTACGATCCTTCGTTGACAACTTTGGAGATTCTTTTGCGCCTTCCGTTCCAGTTTCTCCTAGTTCGCAGTGGAAAAAGGACAGTAAGCCTGACTCCTCGTCCTCGTTCACGCGTCTCGTCCTCTCGATTTCGGCTAAGAAAGCTATCAAGAAAGTTAACGCTTGGCTTTTGGAGAAGAGGGAACAGGGGAAAAATGTTTTTTTTGTCTTCCCCCTTCGAGACTTTCGTCAAGGAGCCGTGTCTGGTATGACACTGGAGAATTTTTTTGTTTTTTTCCCTGGGTGTGACTGCCTCCGCTCAGGGAGACTTTTCGAGTCTCGTGGACTCTTCCCGCAGAGCAGCCCTTAATACTGCTAAGATTTTCTTTTCAACAAATGAACTGGAGCATCTTTGCAAGAGTGTTTTTTCCGTGTTTTCGAAGTTGTTAGCTCCTGGATTGGTCCATTGCTTCGCTGGCAGGAAAGTCAAGTCATTTGGACTTTCGGAGGAGCAGTTGAAGGATTTTGCCTCGTACTGGATTGTATCGATAAAGGCATCTGTGATGGAGCTTCGGAGCTCGCTGCCATTTTCGCCTCTGGAGTGTTGAAGAAGAGACAGCTTTGGTGCTCCTTCTTGTCGAAAGGGTTTCATCGAACCAGAATCTGCCTTGCTCTTCTCTCCTTTGGA